>NW_019213306.1:283310-334199 GCF_002532875.2 Varroa jacobsoni | reverse complement strand
AGCAGCGGCTACGTAGCGTGCTTGTCTGTTTGTTGCAGACAAGCGGCCGACAGTGCAGGACGTGCAGAGAAACGCTGCCGTATGCCGGTGCGGCGTGTGACCCTACCCTAAAGCCAACCATCGGCACTTCTACTCAGAGCACCCAATGCAAGTCACATGAGGCCGTCCAGCACACCCTGGTAGCTGAATGGACACACAGCCGATAACTGTCGTAGACTCCTTTAAGAATGTAATTCTGTTTGCTACCGCCGATTGCTCCACTATAAAAGTAAACCAGGATGCCGCTTTCTTTGGCTCTCTGTAGAACACTTGTACCCTAAGCAGACTCACTGAGAACACTGCCACAATGAGGCTTCACACAAGTTTGGCCGTTGAATGAACGATTTGTGGCCTTCTCAACGGATCTCCGTGTCGAACGAAAACTCCAATGATCGACAGCGTCTAAGTTCATTTCTTGTCACCTGCTGAACTCTTAGGATAGACGAAGTGTTCCTCGATTATGCAGTCGTCAGTTAATACATGAATCAATACAAGCCATGTTTGTTATTCCGCTGTTTCCCTTGGTCTGTAATGCCAGATACCAGCGAGGTCGTGATATTGGTATCGATTTTTATTTTTCGGACCAATTGGTACTAGTGTTTGGGCCTGTAACCAACAACAAGTGGTGTGTCCCATACGAATGTAGACCTGCTTTGGCTATACTCAGAGTTCAGTAGAATTATATAAATTGCCGTATGGATTGCGGAGTCGATTTTTCACTGATTACATTACAAATTAAATGCAAAACGATAAAAATACCGCTTTTTAACAGTATCTCTAATAATATAGGTGCAAGAAAAATAAGTGCGGCCAACTGTGTAGCCGTTGGCGACGTAATCAGCTGTTGCCAAGTGCTCGTTATGTTTTTTATTTTTGTCGGTTTTTTCGATCGAGGATTTATCGATTTCGTAGCGCGGATAGGCATTTGTTATGTAAAGTTAGTCATTTCCAATCTGTTCGCAAGTTGGTGATGAAGTTATTAATAACTATTTTTAATTAACTTAGATAGATGTCTGTATATTTACATTTCCCTATTCGCATATATCAACACGATAACGTGTCAGTACGTGAATTTGTCTAGGTTTATATGGGACATGTGAGTTCAATGTACAATAGTCGAAAACAGAAAATAGGAGTTCATCGAAAAAAATAGGTCACTTTTGTGAACGTAAATCTCAATCAAAGGCTCTATCTCTGTTTACAATAACGTAGGTGATTTCGACGTGTGGGGTTATTATCAATCTACAGCGTGATCATTGTGTTGCCTCCGGATTTACTGATTCAAGAGAAGTTGTTATGAAATGGTGATATATAAGAATTATTAGCATCATCATAACAATAGTCATAATTATTAAGCAGCAGAAGAGCTGGCACTGACAATGGGAAGAAGTCATTATGCTCTTTACTGTACCCCCCCCCCCCCCCTTTAACGATGTCTTTTTTGCTCCCATAACATTCTGCTACTGTGTAACACAAGATTATCGTCTGCCAAGAGAATAACGCATTCTCCTCTATACATTTATATATATATATATATATATATATATGTTGTTTGTTTTCGATTTATTCATCTCTTTGTGGTCAATTTTTTGGGCGAGGACGGCTGGGAAAGTCGTGCCCTTGGAGGCGAACCACTCCCGACAAAAACCTCATCATCAGCGGCAAGGCATGGAAAGGAGTTGGGGAAACAAACACTTTGCTTTGAAGTCACAACATTGTTGGCGCAAACAGCAGGATTTCCCAATATCCTACCTGCAACGTTCGTCACTCAGCAGAGGAGATCGTATTGTTGTTCAAACACGTGTTCAGCTTTAGCGATTTTTATGAATCAGGCAAACTAGGTTTTACAAACTCCTACTCCAATATTTGTCATGTTAGACAGGAACTGTGTGATTACCTATTTTTCTCTCATCTATATTTTCATGCCCTAGGTTTTTCCGCCACTAAAATGGGGCGTGCCCAGCTGATCGTTCCGATAACGTTATGAACATAAATGTAGGCTCATAGAAGCCATGCTAAAATACGCATTAGATCCAGCTCGATCCAGAAATATGTTGATCTGGCACAATTATCCGTCCGTAATTTGCGTTAGTAGAAAAAAAATAACTTGTTGAAGTTGTATTTGTAATCTTGGCGTCATTATCAGATGTCGTGGCTCTGAGCATTAACTTTTGATATAATGATCAATACTATAACACTCAAACCTTGTCAACCAACCCCTTTTCTGCTTCCTTTATTCGTATATATGTATATATATGTATGTATATATATATATATATATATATATATATATATTATGCTTTTATACTTATGGAGTCTTTACCGAAGAACTTTACTAAATCGTTCTTTATTATTCATTTTGTTTTAAAGGCAATGGAAGAGCTATTTTGAAAAAAAGGGTTTTTAACGTTACTCGCTGTTATTGTCACTAACATAGACTTACGATAGGGTGCTAGGGTTGCTATAGTTCTTCCTGTTATACTTTAGAGAGTACTCGTTAATTATCTTGCTTTAAAACCTGACTAACTAATGATCGCTAACTATTATCTGTCTGTGTGATGTTCCTATTCTTTGGTTCGTGGCTGATCGTGGATTCCTGCTGTTTCAAGCTCTGAGTTCAGTCTCCGTTCGGCTGTCTGTTTTTCAGGTCAAATACAAATGCATTCAACGCCGCGTACCGTTAAATCGTCGTTATCCGTTTCTATGTCTGTTACCTGCCGGTCCTTGTCGACCCTTTTGTGTGATGTTCCTTTGATACCTCTACTATTGATGGAACAACGTTGTTGTACGTGAAGATAATCTGAAGTAGCATTTACTTGCATTCCCCAGATAACTCACATAAGAAGCAATTTGCTAATGGAACCAAATTCAATTTGGTGTTCTGCAGCATGTTCGTGTACTAATGACTCGTATTGCTTACCGACTACTACAATTGTTGAGATATTAGGAAGAAAAGCTGTGTTGAAAGGACAATTTTTCAAAATCAGTCCACACGAATGCCGTATTTCCAGCTATCAGTTTCAACACACAGATTCGTTTCTACCCGGCAGGGAACATGTCCGGTTGTTTATGCGCAGACAACTAGAATACGGACCAGTAGATCGATAGGTTGAGTCAGAGAACCATTTGTGAAGAAGACGGCGGAGAGCATTCCGTTCAGCGAAATGCGGCGACAGCCGCCGAAGCCGCTTAGGCGGTTTATCCCGAAGGGACAGAAGTTGATTTCTACTCGATTCAGCATCACAATCGCGCTTTGCTAAATGCGTTAGGCACTTCTAAAAGAAGTAAGTTCTTGTAACTTCGATGCCACTATGCGCTGTTTGTGTCGAGATCACTCGAATCACGTCTCGATGTACTCGCAGGCCGCCACGCTTACTACATATTGTTAACGTTATGAACTTTCCGTTTCGGTGGCTTAGTCACTGTATGATTTGCTTATTCGCACGTTATGTTTACATAAACATTCAACGGTTTCCCGTATCTCCCTAACGTTAATCTGGAGTTAATTGTTTTTTTATCTCTATTATTAACGCTTGCGTAAACTCTCAAAGCATCAACAGGTTAGCACTCGACGGCCCATCCGCAAATGGCGTCCAATCCGGTTGTTATTACGGAAATGGTATTCTCGGTGGGGGTCATCGTGGTATATTATAATAGATAGATGTTTTCACCTCGACAAACAACAAGGACCGATAGAATAGTTCTAAGTGGTACAAAATAACAGAGCGAGAAGCGAGCTGTTTTTGTGGATAGATTGGGTCATCAAAAAAGTCTTGACCGTTTTTTCATTTGAAGCGAAAATATTTATATTTTTAATTAATAAACATGCGCGATTTTGATCGATCGTCTTCTGCAATTTGTCTAGCAACATCATCATTTCATTAGCAGAACACTTTTATGTGTATGTATATATATATATATATATATATAGAGAGAGAGAGAGAGAGAGAGAATTTGACTTTTGTATTCTTCCATGGAAACTAAGTTAATCCTATTATGGAAATTTTGCAGAGATTGAAGCAGTCGATAGTCTGATGATGCAAGGCCCAACCCCTATAATGGATGCATTAAAATTTCTTATACAAGTTCTCTCAATTTCTGCCGGCTATCTAAAGATACACATCGTCTGGAATTGTCGTGCTAAAAGATGACGCCTTTTCTGCTAACCAACTGTGTTCTGGTCGATTGCTTTCCATTGCAACAATAGAAGTTTGATCAATCGTTTTTGCTCATTATCGTTGTATGTAGTCCACTTTTTATCACCCGCCATCAACCGCTTTGGAAGTGGTTCGATTTCGGTGCGTTCCTATACGATGTTCAAGATGAGAGTACAAATAACCCCTTTTTGCACCAGCGAAAAAAAAACGAGTTTCTTTTATCCCAGCCAACGTTTCTCATACCATTTGAAGCTGTTTGGTGGTAAATGTTTGGGTTTTTAGGTGATATTACGGGTAATCACACATAGATCTCGCTTGACTTTCGCGATGATTTTATTAACTATTTCTATAATTGCCCGATCACTGCCAGAAGCGTCTCTGACATTAACTCTGACATTCTGACATTCTCTGAACGAAAGCGCACCCTAGAACGTATCTGAACCTTGAAAAGTGCAGATGTTTTGTAGGCCTAAGTAGCGTTTGTGCCTTTATCGAAACAATACAAAATAATATAGCGGATTTTTGCAGCAGTTTCGCCCACCTTCAATGTACTAATAAAGGAATTCTAGCGTAGCACATTAATTTCCAGCAAATCTCAGCTTATACATGACGTCAACGTTAATTCGACGCAGTCTATAATATCTGAGGCATGGCACTTCAAAGCCAAACCCAAAAAACAGTCAATGATTTTTCGGCAACTTATATTACATCAGGCGTTTAATTTGCATATATATATATATATATATATATATATATATATATATATATACTCTCTTGATGTTGATACGGAGTGCTCGTCTGGCTTATTTTGGATGAAAAACTTCCACGATCGCTGCTGTGAGAAAAACCATCAAAACGTCCTCCCGTCGAATCACTCCAGCTGGACTTCGTGCACGCCCATCTACCACTATGCAATCACTGGGAGACGTTAGGATTTCGTTTACGTGGGTGCCGTAGTGCCATAATGGATGCCGCAGTATTGTTCGGAATACGCGACGCCTAGCGAAAATCATCAGAAACGGCGTAGAAATAGCTTTGTCCTATTTTCGCAACAAAGTCCTGACTGCCACTTCTTGCACAACGCGGGCCTTTGCCGCGCACGCAACTTCGAGGAGCTCCGTACCTTCTGCTCATATCGCGCTGTGACAGAGCAACTATATTGCGGCTTGTCCTTGCCTAAATATAATCCAGACCAATCAGTTACACAAACTCAATTCTACAACCCATATCGTTATCTGTTCTAAGATCAATTTTTGACCACAATAGGTGATGAGGTAAAGAAATAAAACAGTATCTGCCACATACCTAATTAAATTCCTAAAGACACATTGTATAAGCAGTGAGATAAAAAAAAAATGTTTAGAAATTAACAGTTGAGAAATAGATTAGGTACGAAAGGTCAAGTATTTACCAATGAACGAAACCGACCCACTCTAAATTCGATTTGCTGACAGCCGCGTAGCACAATTGAATGTAAACGTTTAATTCTTCTGAGATACTGACTCAGGTATTGCTCGAAAAATGATACAACTGCCCAAGCTCCTGTAGAAATTTTCAACCACTATTATATTCCAGGTGAAAACTAATGTTGGTAATTGGAACTTGCCTTAATTGTATGGTGATTTGTTTACATGTTGTGGGCAGACCCCGCCACGTCGAGCAATGGCACCACCACGGTCTTCCCTGAACGGACCCCAAACGCTTTAAGAGGAGACTTCGATCTCAACTGTTTAAAACTGCTTAGAAGTGCCATTTTTGTACGTGCGGCTGAGTTGAGGAAAGACCCACCAACGGTCACCATATTGTCAGCAGAAATCAAGGGAATGCTTTGGGAGACGGCCATTTTGTCGTCGACCTTGTAGAACGCCTGTGTAATCACTTGAGTTTCGGCTGAACGACCACGCAGCTCGATGCCTTCCTGGATCTCTTCACGTTCCGGAATTGGAAACAATGGCAAGGGCTGCCGGACGTGAAAGTTTCTAATAACAATATGTACAGAAGAATCCTCTTCGTTAACTGTTGCTTAGTTGGTATATTGCATCATTAATTATTAAATTAAATTGAAGTTTATTCGAAAAAAATGTTTCCCTGCAACGTATGTGGCGTGAAATATGCTTGGTAAACAACAAATTTTCTCGTTGGATTACATATCTCTGTCTTTTTCTTTGCCTTTTTAACGAAAGTGAGGGACTTACTTAAATTTTTCGAAACGCGTTGTTGGCGGATATTGTTTTTGAAGACGAGCTTCGGGCGCCACTCTATGAGATCTTCGTCGGAAGTCAGGCGGCGGCGCGATGCGTATTTCTGTCGGAGAGGTGACCTCCACTATAAACGATCAAACCAACAAACCAGTCGATGTGATCTTCGCTACCGTGATAATAACAGTCAGATTTATTATCACCATTATTCTAATAGGCCTAATTTTGTTTTCGTTTATTTATTCCCATTGCGGTACATCCCACCATACCTCATATACTTGCGTGAAGTAGCCCTCTCATTTCCTCAGATCACGGCTGGCCATCCAGTCCCGTAATTACGTTAATATGCTTCATTACCCCATCTTCAGAGAGCCCACATTCATATCTGACTAAAGCCTATAGACTTTTCCGGAACATTATAGACACGCTATGTGATATGGTACTTTTAGCGGTCGTCATTGTTAAAGGTTAGCGCCTATAATGTGTTTGCAGACCAAGGATTTATGCGCTTTTTCACTCGTTACGGGAAAAGCGTTACAATATCAACCAGTCAGTTTTAAGAATTTCGAACCTAATTACCTTTTTGTACAGTTTCGTGGTGGGTGTTTTCGACCAGATTGCGTTTTTCTGTCAATCCCTCGTCGTCCAAGGCCAACAGGAGTTCGTCTTCCTCGTCAATTGCGTTATCCAAGATGCTGAGTTGACGGTCGCCTTTCTGTGGATCCACAAGGGTCAACTTGGGAGGTGGAATGCTGGGCAACGAATACCTCTCCGTGCGGTACTCAAGCTTTTTGATTGGTTGCGTTGTTATAATGAGATGGGCCTCCCCTTCTTCCTCCTCCTCCCCCGGGGGTGTCACACAAATCTCAGGAGTGGACACCGAATTAGAGTTGTTGCTACTGCTGCTGCTGATAGTGCTTCCTGTACTACCCATACTCGATCTGGAGCCGCGCCGTTTGCGCTGAGCGAGTAAAATAGATAATAGAAAACTAATAATAGTATAATTAAAAACAATTTTACTCTCCATTTTATCCCAATTTATAGTCATATGCGAAATTATCAGGTGCTAACAAAGGGGGTAAACCTGCATGAGTAGAAAGACATTCCAGCTTTAATTTACCGGCGAGGGTGGTTTATCAAGACGAACAAGTGGAATCATTTCGAGCTCTTTCTCCACAACAGCGTGAATTTTCCGTCGGTCTTTGGCAACGCCTTCGAGTCTGACCAATCTCTTGTCTTTGTTTGAGGTATCCTTACACTCCTTGAGCACCGACTGCGACATATTGTTATGGTCATGCACTATTCGAGAGTTGTCCACAATAATCGTCGGCGATAAAGGCTGAGACCGTTTAAGTTCCTTCTTGCGGGGCGGTGTCGCAAGAAGAGGTAAGTCTGCTGGAAAATGATATTGTCGGTATTGTATCAGGAGAACTGTTCATATGGTACCATAATAACTATAGCTATTGGGAATAGGTAATGCTTTAGTATGTAGTTGATCTATGTGCAAGCCTCCGGTGAGAACAGCTCACACTGTAAACGCACAACAGTTCTGTTGATGCTATAAATACCTTTCAGGCTGAGTTTTTTGCGTCGGTCCTCTTTGAGCGGAGAGGTCCTAGAGGCCTTTCCGGCCTCGGACACGATGAGCATGTCAGTAACGTCCTGTGACAATGGCGCGGCCGCCACCTTATTTTTCCAGTGTCGATGAAAACGGCACTCCTGTCTTGTATACCTGAAATATCAGTGCAGCCCCAGGCCATGTGGTTAGACTTACAAATTGGAAGTGCCTGTTTTAGACGATATGACACGGCAAGACCGCCTATAACGGAACACGTCTGTTAAGGCTATCTTCAAACGGTTTTAATTGTCGCTCTTATTATAGTAAATCAAAGAGAACTATATTTTATGTGGCCAATGCCTAATAAACCAGTATCTAATAGGACGCGTAGCTAGAACACTTTGACATGAACCAAGACATCAATCCAAATAGGACTGAAGCATTGTGTTGCTGAGATCTTTTCTCATTAAATACACAACATAGAGAAAAACCGATTAGTGTTCTCAATTTCCAGAGATAAATTACAAATAAATAATATGTTGCCAGTTTGGTATACGTACTGCTTGGCCGGTTGCGGCTTTTCGTAATCCTCCGGAGTGAGAAAAGGAGAGCGCCCGAAACCTTCCGGGTCGATAGCGCCCGGCTGACGCAAGAGGCAAGCACGGGTATTTGCCAGATGCGGGGTGTGGCTGGCAGGTGTAGCAAACCCACCAGTCGTCTGCTTGAGTCGGATGATCTTCGTCCTACAGATGACACAGCGGAGGGGCAGCATTCGCTGCGATACAGCCATCTGTATCGTCTTTACAAAGCATTTGCGACACACGACGCGGTGTCCACAAGGAAACGTCTGCATCGTCGCCTTGGCCCCCACACAAATGACACACTATAAATAAACAACCGCATGTAAATAATATGCCATAATTGATCACCGGACAAAGCGTCTTCAAAAAATAAATGGTCTGATATAGTTATTATTCGAATATGTACATAGAAACATATACCGCTCATTTTTCAGGATTCATAGCTTCCCAATGGCCATTACTGCGAAACGTTATTTTTGCTTTTAGTATCCTTTTTACTGTTGAAATTATTCGAACGTACAAAGACAGACCTCTGAAGACATTCGAAGTGCTAAAACTGAGTTTCGTGTTTGTTGACAGAATGTAGAATGACAGAAGTAGGCGCTGGCAGAATGGGTGGGATAGGCTTAGCGAAATAATGGAAATCAAGGTTTGTTTTTCTCATTCTTAAGCTCATATAGTGTTGTGGAGGAGAAACAGTAATAACAATCATAGTGGTGAATGATATGCAGTGTTCTAAACACATGTGCTTTGCTCCATAATAAAATGGTTGGGCGCACGAGCAACAGCATGGAGCGACTAGTCTGCCTTTCTTTCAAAAGTCGCCGCTAGTTTTATCGAAAATTCAAAACACATACGCCGTAAGGTTGATTTTAGAGTGCACTCACAAGCTTTCATTGTGCTCTACTTGAAAGATACTTACTATTAACATAACTGTTGGCTGGATAATTTGTTCCATCGGAATATTTTTAACATATCTTTACGGGACTGTAATTAGTACATTTCTATGCACATGACTTATACCTAAACTGTTCCCCTAGTAGAGATGCTGATTGCTTGTTACTTCAACGACAAATAGATCAATTATCGTCAGTTACCGTTCATCATTCCACAACCATTTGTAGCGTCTTTCCCAAATTGTTATGTTATTTTGAAGATAGCCTGATACATGAAAAAGTACACCGATTTGCTCGTAGAGTCGTCTACGAGCGCCGAGTCTGATATGGCGTTGACGGAAATAGTCCTATACCTGAACTGCACCTCGACACCTTTAGTAGAATTCGCCAGCATTCGAGGTAGTGTTTGCCGGAAAGGAAAGACGACAGAGGTGGCCCGAGCGAAGGAACTAAACAGTTTCGTAGGGTGCGCCTTTTTTCCAATTGTAACATACTACTAGTCTACCGTTCGTTTTACTGCTTAACTATCGTAAAGGTCTTAACAATCTGCTTCCTTTAGCGCAACAAAAGTAAACTTAACTTAATGATACGTAAATCACATCATGACTACGCATACGATCCTACCCGTTCTGCAATGTCAATGTCGTTTAAGTGCTCCGCCATGAGCATAACTCTAACTAGCAATTTTTACGAGATTGAATCTTTTTTATCAAAAAGATTTTCACTTGTGGCGAAATATTGGCTTGTTCGACGTTCGTTTAATACAAGCGGCCACCTGTATCGACTGAATCAGTAAGAACAGTTGGGTATGCTTCGCTTGTACCCCCTTCTCACCCCCCCGCAAAAGCTGCGGCCCTCATCTCTGCCCGAAACGTCAAAAATCGCTAACATCTGTTCGTATTCGATTTTTCTAGCTCATACAATAGCAGCAATAATAGCACAGGCGAGAGTGATAACACCACCGCATATGCTCCGTTCACTGTACAACTGAAGGTCACATAGGAAATGATATATCTTAACCTACGGAAGGATAAATAAGGAGGGTGGACGATACACAGCGTCGCAGAAGGAGGCGGAAGAAGATTCATCCCATACATATATCGTCTTTTGGGTTTGATCAGATAAAAACTTCGTTACGCGTGCTGTTCTGTCAAAATGCCGCTCTTAGGACACTGTCAAGGTATTAGCATAATGTCTACTAACCATTTCCTAAGTTTAGCGCTCATACCGTTAGTTATATCCTATCATGTTCTGTGTACAGAAGTTATAGAAATTTTAGAAGTCGTAAGTTTAATTAAGCAACACTTTACCTCTTCATCCTGTGAGCCAGCGAGCTCTGGTTCATGCTCATCCAGTTTATTTAGCAGCTTGTCCTGTAAATCATCGGGACGATCAATGTTCTACAGTTAGAAATTAGCACTAAGAAAAAGAACAAGGTGAACTTTTCCAATATTGCCCATTGCCGTTAGTGGCGAGAACGTTGCCTCGTCAGGTGACCTTCAGTCAAACTTATAGCGCGTGTGATAAGAGGTCTTAAAGCCTTTTCTGCTTTGGTGAGAAGCAGGTGAGTTTAGACGCCGAAAAGTGCGTTGCCTGTTTGTTACTGAAATAAAAGCGAACAAGAACACGGGGCAGTCACGCAGAGCGGGTTAACACGTTGGGGGGTTGCTGTGCACCGTCACTGTTCTTCTCATTCGTCTCCTCCTTCAGTTCAGAATAAGTAGGTTATAACGAAAGGAAGCAATAAAGAATAGATAAAAGCCATTCATTAACATAGGAATAAAAGCTGTATTTAATGGTGCAGTTAGGAGCTGTGGATCGCCATCACACCTTCGCTAAATTTCAAAAGGTTTCAGTTCTGCTTTAGAGGTTTAGATAGCGTACCGCCTTGTCGAGGATGAGCTTGATGTTCTTGTCGAGATCACGATCTCCAGGGGTAGATCTCTCCTCCTTATTTTTGCCCTGAGAACGCCATCGCCGAACGAAGTTCCATTTCAGTACCTTAGATCTATCTTTGTATTCTTTCTGTGCTTTTGCTAGTGAATCTTGAGATCTAGTCATCTTAGGGGATATGCCACCGAGTGGAACATATTCTTGCTGCACTCGGTGGCAACAGGATGATATCAGTGTAGAGTTAAGAGATGGCATGACACCTTTTGTTCCGTGGGCTGTGTTTGGGCAGAATCAAGTTTTCTGTGTCGGGATAGTTAGGGGCATCTACGTACAAATTCCTAAACCGCACGTCTGCTGACTCAACTATCTTTCGGATAGCACCTCCGTACTGGCGTACATCAGCGGCTAGAAAGCGTCCTCTCGCTCCAGTCGGCTGCCGTTGCTGGTCGCACGTTTATATCCATGACGAGATTTCAGCTCGAGTCGACATTGCTTGGCAGGCAGTCTCACGTTGGAGTACAAACCACGGCGGCCTCGGCTTCTCACACGCTCTACCTGCTAGATCCGCTAGCAGACCTCAGTCAAGTTCAAGTTTCCCTAGCAACGCAACAAACCACAAGCTAGTAGATGGCATCCATTGGCTACCGCTGGGCGAACCACAGTTGAAGTTACAAATTTCCTTCGGAAAATTCATCGTGCGTAGCGCAATCAGTAAGGAACGGCTTTGTCTACCTCCGAGAAATCATCCGAGTGCTTTCATTTCGAACAACCACGAGCACAATAACTCCAGGTAGTCAGGTCCAGGTAATCAGGTCCAGGTAGCAGTAAATAACTGCTAAGGCTGCACGACGACAGTAGTAGCTAGTAAGCATCTTTTTCGCCTCCTTCGATATCTAAATCGTTAAATGACACGTGGACGTGTTGAACGCCACTCTCCGTTAAATGAGATAGATCACAGGTGCAGATCCCTAGTCAGGCTTAAGATTTCGGCGTCTTGTCGTTATAAACGCCGATGTATTTTGTGTGTCCCTATTTATTTATGTTCGGTAGAAATAGGCTTAATTTCGAAAACGTTAATTTTGTCTCAATATCCGTAGTATAAATAATATCTGACTAAACTAATAAGGAACGCTATCGTGGTTAATGTGTTTTGTATTATCGCCTTATCACCAGTTCAACTGTAATTAAATCTCTATGGAAAAATATCATGTATTTTTTATGGTATGAGTAGGCTTATACCAAAGTGCAGTATCTTAACATGTTGCACAGAGGGGAGCTCTGTCTGCGTGCTCTCCATGAAATGGTATGAGACGTTTTTCAATGAAAGAAAAATATCAAATGCTCTTTTAATGTTGCATTACACATGCGACATGGATGTTGTTTAGGGACACCTCCATCAGATGCCGATGATGGCTTTGGTATTAGATCGTTTGAGTATTATATACCGCAGGTCCTATGGCTGAGTCCTGTCTAAATTATTTATTCGAAATGGATGTGCTCACATCATTGTTATAGCAAACCTACCAGCGTAACTGAGTTAAAGAATACGTTTGCTCGACATCAGCTAAGCAATTTCAGCACAGCTTTGGCCGTTTTAGACTCGCCAATTAGGAGATCAAATGCTGCTTGTGTATAAGCCTTAAGGTGTCCATGAATGCCCTTGACATTCATCATTCAAAATATGGATTATCGTCAGCCGCAGTCTACGTAGAAATCGTTTGGGAGAGGTTTAAATCCGTCATTGTTTAGTTATAGGGCAACTATGCAACGGTGTTGTGTACCGTTGGCAGCATACCAGCCCATAGCGGTAACGACAACTCAACGGGGTCTGCTAATTCTGTTAACAACGGTTTTTGGCTCATGCTAGCAGTAGTAGCGACGAGTTGGAAATTACGCCTGACGTGCTACTGCGACGTCAGTTGACGTCTACTGTCATATATCAGGGCGTGGACGCGTAAGATCACGCACGTCATGACCCTCTTGTCGGGATGACACTTTGTGATCGGATAGTCCTTTCCGACATCAAATGGACGTACTCTAGGGATACCCTAAGACTAGGGACTAGTCTGATTTTGAAATGTCACATTCATACGAAGACACTTTTGACACGCGGGTCATCTAGTAAGTGGAAATGAGAATAGGGTTTATGAATCTAATTCCATCTCCATAAACTCAACTATTCTAGCTTTCAAAACAGGTCACGCAACGCACTTTAGGCAAAGGTATGAAAAAAGCCAGTTTGGCAATTTTAATAGTTATTGGGTAATATATGACGGCAACGGCGATTTATAATAGCAATAACAGTAAGATAGCTGCATCACTACTGTGTGATAGTTTCCACATGTATAAATGGGCATAAGCAAACAACGCTAGAGCATGACCCATTCGAGTAATAAGCTATTGACGGCTAGCTCAAGCGATTAAGGCAAGTCGCACATATACGACGATTGCACATATCTGTTTTACATTAACATGATTTATTTGAGCTAGCTACTTCCCAATGACTCAATGTTATCAGTCTTCAATAGTTGTCCTTGACATTGACACTTTGTGAAAAGAGTTTCCCAATATGTTTTTTAAACAGTCGGAATTGGCACTTCTATAACACAGATCAGCATCATGGCGTCACAAACGGAATGATTAAAAGGTTGTTGCGACTGCTACGGATGCGTGGTATCAAAAATACAGATAAGTAGCAAACGATTTTGTACCGTTGAGCTTCTATTCGTAAACGCTAGTACGAGAGTCCAGCTCGTACGAGAGCCGGTCCTTTAATTGATACGAACACATACAGATCATTGCTCTGAAAAGTAATTTTTGGTTGACCTTTAGCTAGAGGCAGTCTAGCGGATATGTTATATATCTATACACGTTCTATTGTTTGGACATACTGATTTTTAGATAATAGAGGATAATTATTATAACAAGCGGTACATACAATCTTGCTGTTGAGGTTGGCGAGTTCGCGCTCGGTGACTTTCCTCCGGTTAACTTCCTGCTGATGCCGTTTAAATTCGTTAATTTTATAGACGAGATACATCCCCGGTAGCGCTAACACCACCAACGGCTTCATAAGCGTAGACGACACAGCCTTTGCCGGCATGTTGACTACTACAGCTACTTATGATTGACGGAGTCGATTTATACGACACCGGTCAAACGGTGACTGCATTAGATGCAGAGCTTGGCGGAATACTTATTACATCATTTCTTCTTCTTCTTCTTCCTCCTCCAGGTTTGTTGCTGCATTGGCTGATTTTTTACTGCTGCTGCTGCTCTCGATTGCGTGTTGTTATTGTCACGTCAGAGTCACGTTTTCTTGGTCGTCAATAGTTTACGTACGAGTACTTGAGCTTAGCAGTAGTACTTAGTCGCCATCACCTTCACCTGGCGCGATTACCGCAAAGTTAATTTGGGCTCTTTTACCCCGTCTAGAAAGCACGCTATATATCTCTTTAAAAAGCTACTTCCTGCGATGCTATTCCTGGTGCTGGGTAGGGCTCGTTCCGCTTTCCCTGCCCGCTGTATTTAATACGCGCGTCTGATCCTGCTTCGTCATGCTTCGCTTCTCGTCCAATGGCTCTTTGCGGTTTTATCCTCATCATCATCATCGTCGTCGTCTTCGTCGTCGTCGTCGTCGTCGTGGTCGTCGTCGTCGTCGTGGTCGTCGTCGTCGTCGTCGTCGTGGTCGTCGTCGTCGTGGTCGTCGTCGTTGTTATCGTTGTTGTCGTCGTTGTCGTCGTCGTTGTTGTCGTCGTCGTCGGTGTCGTCGTCGTCGTCGTCGTCGTCTGCGTCGTCTTGTCTTGTTTCTGCTGCTCGAACGAACTACTTGTTGTTTACGTTGGATTTATTTGTCTATTTGACTTTGATTATTCTCACGCGCACTCGCACCCCTCTGCTTAACTTGGGACACAAGCGAACTGCACTAGGTAAAATCACAACCTGGCTTGATACTGACACTTCCCCCCGCTGCTGCTATTGCCGCTTGATAATGTCGCTTTCACCCTATTGAGACGGCTGGAATCGTTTGCCATTAGCACCAGAGCTACGGCATTCCGCAGAGCGTTCTTGCACGCCACACGTTTCACCGGCAAAATTAGCATGAATACATAAAGCGCGACCAATGCCACCGCGCACTGATGCTGTGTCTTCTCTCATCACTGGTCATCGCTTACTTCAAGCGCACCCAGACTTTCCGTCGCGTCACAACGCGCGCAGAGATATTCACTTGGACCGTCCTCATCGGACGACCATGAAGTGTCGGATACGACCACACATCTGAGACATCCCGTACGTAATTTGACGGCTGTTATTTTTAGCTCTGCATTGGTAACCGTTCTTCCTGCTCAGTGCTGCTGCTCAAATCTTCTCGGACTACATTTGCATTATACGTAATTTTAGTAAAAACTTACTACAACAGTATGCATAACTTAGGAGCTCGTTTGTTGTTATTAGCACTGCAGCTGTCTGGTTAGGTATATACCTAGGTACGGATCCAAGGAATCGTGATATGGCACTTCACAAGAGAATGGCGTGCGGCTCCCGTCTTAGAGTAGAAGAACTAACACTAGACCATAGATGATTAGATAAATGCTAGTTGATTAATAGATAGTTGATGGACTAGGGCACTGAAATAACTCGAGTGTTTCGATGTTCGGCTTTTCTTGGTCCATCCGATTGTCGATGGTCTTTGTTGGTTGGCTGTCTGAAGACGATCTGATGATGCAGTGGCTCTCTCCGGGCGCCGTCTAAGGAGCCCGGTTCAGCGCTCGGCTAGTCCGGGCCCGAGCCCGACGTACGGCGACACTGACGATCGCTGCTAACGTGTCAGGATATAGCCGGTGTGGTTTGCACTGCGGGCGGCGACGCGCTCGCTACAGCGGGCAGCGTCGTTGGGAGGCGCAGGAGCGATGCCACTGCAGCAGAAGGCTGCAACGTCACGGTCATTCAATAGCAGCAGCATCAGCAGCAGAAGGCTATATTGCACTTAGCATCGGAGGCGGGAGGGCGGACTCGAGGTAAATGCCAAACTCGAATGCGCTGTCAGGGAGAGCGGCGGGACGTACCGAAGGAGAGACAGACAGACAGACAGACGGGGGAATAAGGGGAGAGGGGTATAGCCGCGCCGTGCTAAGGCTGCCGCCACCGCCAGGAGATGGGGCAAAAAATAGATACAGAGGGTGAAGGTGCGTAACTGCTCGCGCGCGAATTTGAATCTGGTTTAGCCGATAACGACCACAAGCAATCATGACGTGGCAGGATAGGAGGCTGGTCGGCCTTTCTTAGTCGGACGGGCTAGTAGGGAGTCACTAGCGGGTCGTGTGCTGGGCAGCACACGTTTCGGCACGGGGCACAAACCAGATAAACGCAGCGGGACGAATTTCTCAAGAATACGGGTCCATCGAAAGCTGACAGAAAACCGTACCTTCGCATTCATGTTCGCACTCAGACCTTCCACAGCTTCACCAAGGTACAGCTTAGTAATGAAGCAGCATGAGCAGCAACCATCGCCCAAATTTTAAAGATGAGCGCTATTAAAAGGCGCACTATCGCGTAGGCACTAGCTGTTTGAAATTCCGATAAGAATACTCGGGTTGAAGCTTCAACATAGATCGCCTTGCGCTCCTTAAAGTTTAAAGTCAGCCTTAGCGCTCACATAACATCGACATGTCTAGGACTAGTTGTAGTCGCATAAAATAAGTGAACGACTCACCGAAGTACAAGTCTGAGTGGCGCATCTACAAAATGGGTAACCCGTTTTTTTTTACTCAACTCTTTTTTCACTAACTGAGCCCTTATCCTCGTTGTCTGTTATTTTTTCTAAAGCAATTTTTTTCATGACCTCTATATATTTGAACCTCGAAAACTGTATTCATAAAGACTGGTTGGCGCCGCTGCTGACATACGCTAAATAGATAGGTATTCTGTTTTACTGTATTAGGGACACCTCGACTTGGCTCAGTTGTGGGCTCTGTATAACGATGTCCTAAATGTCTCCTTGACTTGTTCTCCCATTGGCAGGGATAGGCGAAACGATCCCTTTGTCTCTGAGTGCTCCAAGGTGTCCTGGGGCGCGAGAGAAGTGGCTGCTGCCGCTGGCTACACTTCTCAGTTTGGAGCCCTCTCCCCAACTAGAAAAGATCTATATTGTGCACGCCCCTGTATCTTGAGCCCAGAGCGCTGCTTCTGCTATTTTACTTACCTTTGTTCATCGCCTACAATATGCCTGTTCATCTGTCATTTCCTATAAAAGCCCATCCCATATCTGGCTTAACCTTATGAATTTTTAAGGTTTACACCTTGGAGCTTTCCAGTAATTCATTCGTTAGTCTTTTGCCTTACTTCTTGGTTCTAGATAAGTATCTTGTAATCTAAATAAGAAATATTATCTTTTTTTTTTTCGTTTATATTACTAGAGATGTATGGTACATGTGTGTGTGACTGTAGGGTGGTTAGAACGCCAGTCATTAATGTTCGTGTTCAGGTTATTAGGCTTTTACAAGCAGACTTGAAATAAACTAAACTTTGGACGACTTGGGCTAGATGATGGTTCTTTAATATGTGTTAAGGTTCACGCCTTAATTTTTTAAACATTTGTCCAGCGCTCTGGACAATCACATACGCATCATTCGCGTTCCCATCTGTAATTTCTCTATCTGTGGCTTCTCAAAGTAGATCGATAGTAGGATATGCTTGCCCACCAGTTTGTTTTTTTAGGACATGAAAAACCTTGTAGTCACACGGACTTATATCGAAAGCGTAAACGCGTTGAAGCTAATGTTGGAATTCCTTTGCTCAATCCAGCGAGTGACTGAGTCATAGTGATGAGGTCTGACATCCTAATCAAATGAACCGATTGTGTGCTTTTGATTTGCGTACCAATAATAGCTGAACGTTCTGGTAACTTCGAGTTGACGGGCTACATTTATTGTTTCATTTTTGGGCGAGTACCTCATAGTAGAACACGCCCTGATGCCCATTGCAGATACTACTATCACGTTACACCCGAACCTACTCAATAATGTCACTGAATTTGATCACATTCTAGGGCGGCACCATTCTCTTGCCTGGTACCTCTCGGGCTGGCGGTGATCATTGAATCATGCTTTGTACACGGCGACCGTACGCTCCAGGCGGGTTTTTTGTTGACTAAAGTTCCGCAAATTGCCCATGAAATACGCTACACAAGTTTATTTACAAGGGACTCATTTTTTACTCAGTTATCGAATTCGGGTTAGTTTCGGTAAACACGGTCCTTAAATTCTAAGCTCTGCTTTCGTGAAAACCCTCATCGATTTTGGCTGTCTTGCAAGTCCCAATATCTGATCATTTCCTCACTGCGCTTCAAGCATCTAGCTTCTGTTTTTGAAACGTTTGCACCACTGATGTACTGCGTTTTCACTAAAGGCCTCCTTGTTTGGTGTTTCTACCGATGTTCGGTGAATTGCTCTCGCTTTCGAGGAACAAAAACTTAACCACTGACTGTTGATTATTGAAATAAAAAATGTCCTGCTTTTAGAACTTCTTTTTTCTGTACTAAACTTAACCCGTTTTCACTGAAATATTGGACTATTTACCAATCAAATTTCATAAACTAGCAGCGGTTAATTAAAAGGGGGTCCGGGTTAATTAAGGGTCCGCCGGATATGCTTATACTAGCCTAATATTTTTAAAAAGTTTCTACTAGTACGTGTTAGTCGACATTATTATTATTATTATGATTGGTAGTAGTTTGAGCAGTAATAATTATTATAAAAGAAGGAAAGCGCGTTGTTAATGCTCACGGTCGAGGTCTTGGGTTAAACCAATTATTCTATTTTTATTGAATCAAGGTGACCATAAACAAGAACAGCGTTTAAAGATACCAGAAATCTGCCTATAACGTCTCATCATAGACAATTGCTAACTAATCAGCTAGTTGACTTTAGGATCAATACTGTAAAACCGTAGACTTAAAGTAATCAGGGTAATGCTTAGAGAGGATAATACAATAGATCTGGAAACCAATAGTTGCGCTGTTTCACAACAAATCTGTCCTCTGTCCACCTGCTTCCTCTGGTGATGCAAGTTTCAAGTCTTTCTTGATTGCCATCGGTGAAATATAAAACATCGCTGCGAGAATATAATTACGGAAAGTCCCAGGTCCCGGCGAGTTCCACGAAGACACTCAAATCACCCAGAAGCTTTCCAGCGGATTGTAACCTCTGGATGGGCATATTCCCAGCAGACTAGAACATAGCAGAGCATATAGTCAACCTTAAGCTAATCAAGGAGCTGGACCCTAAGGAAGCACCTTTAGGTAACCAGTATGGCTTCAGGAGAAACTACTCCACGCACATCAAAAGGGTTCTGGATATCACAGAAGTGCTAAGGGCAACGTCCTCTCAATATAAAAGACATTACCTGACAGTCTTTCTGGACATAAAGGATACGTTCAACTCGGTGACCTACGACGCGATAGATGATGTCTACGAAGGATAATAAGATCGCACCTAAGCGAGAACAGGCGCTCTAGTGCATCAAGGCAAGGATTCCACACGGTTCGGTCCTCAGGTCCACCTTATGGAGAACTGCGTATGTCGGAATGCTATGCACCTTCTAGGTATATACTCAGTGGCGTACACAGACAATCCTGCGCTGGTCCTGACCGACCAAAATCTTCAGCAATTGAAACAAATCGCAAATGCGGGGCATCGGACGAGGTTAAACGGAGTCGGACTATTTAAACGGGTTAAATACCTAGGGATTAGAGCCAATCAAATACCGACTCTCACACCGCATGTCCACTATTTGGCAAAGCGGGCCGCCCCGTGGCAACCGACCTTCGATGCCTGTTTGCACGGACTGAGAGCCTCAAACAAGGGGAAGACATGGGTGGCATCGTGCTATATGGTGCCCCGGCTTGGGAAAATAGAACTATGAAAAACTCGACGCGTAAGCTTCTGAATAAGACGTAGCGCCCAATAGCTCTCAATATTTCAAGAAAAAACTGTATCGCAGCCATGGCTTTCATGCAGACTCTTCCATGATAAATCCCGTAATAGCTCACGGCTTCCAAGCTATCGGAAAGAAAAGCGAACTCGACCATGGTACAGTTGTTAAACGATCGCAACGATGGACCAACAATTCCACCAGCACAACTCAAATTTTGGACGAAACGCCTAATCCCTAATTTGGGTGAGTGACCATGGGACCCTCGAGGGGTATTTGTTATTCAATTGATAAAAGCGTATCTTCTGCTTACGTAAACTACGATACGGGAAACGTAAATAGAACTCAACTTACATTTATATTTTGCCTGAAGTTTGACGCAGGACCCGTTTACAGCAAACACCTGATCTCACTCAGGATATAAGTTGAGTCACAATACCGAGTGCAATGTTAAAGGCAAACAATCATGGAAGGGAATAGTGACGTATGCCAAGCACACAATACAGATTAAATACGGGAGTCAGAGAGAAAGTGAAATGCATGGGTACATTCATTAAGCAGATAGAGGTCGTTTGGTGCAGTATTTTAACATGGTCCCAAAAATACTTAAACTGAGGCACTAGACGTAGTACCATGATAGTGTACGCTTGTTTTGTCAGCGGTGAAAGAACGGATGATTCCGGCCGAAAAGCACCATTAATGCAACGTACGCGCCTTCTTCATGGCTGCTCTATTTATATTGGCTGCTGACGTAGGCATAAGGAGAGCGATAAAACGAGGCACTTCCAGACAGGCACACTGCTGGATCTGCTCAATGAGTTCAGATGCCACCTACTTTCTAACAGTAACACGTCAACGTTTGAAGGCTGAATGCGAATATTCGTAATAGGCACATCTGGTTTGAGTGGCCGAGAAACTCAGTATATTGTAAGAAACAAACAAGAAGAACGCTCTTAAATAACATGTGTTAGTTAAAGTTGAGGTGCCCCCCAACAACGAGGAATCACTTTGTAAAGGAAAGCTAGGCTATCACGCTAGATCCAATTTCATCGGAAAACGCGCTTAAACACTAGTTGTAAATTGGCTTTTGCTACACTGTATCAAAACCGGGTGTTGGCTAGTTGAGATTCGGCCGCGACGTCTAGCTTTGTACGAAGCTGATATTCGTGAGTAGTCAAGTCGACTCGTTAGCAGTACCCCGCACTACCGAGGCTTAGGTTAGTGATACAAGTGAGAAGGGAGCCACACAATTAGCTAAGGAAAGAGGTAAACGTCATGCCCTCTTGACTCCGCAAAGCTATACAAACACTTCAAAAGTATACATGGAAATTTGAACACAATCCCATGAATCGTGCTATTGTACACTGATGTACGGGATAAACAAATGATACGCAAGGAGCAGCAGGAGGTTAAGTTGTACGATTTTAATCGCGCAAAACGGCTGCACCATACCTGACCCGCAATCAGCAGCCGAAAGGAGCGTGTGGCATGTGTCGTTGCTAGACAAATCCTATTCAGTGCTTGCTTACGGCATGGACGCCTACCAACAAGCTGCAGTGATGCTTCCCTGAGTGTCATACCTCCGAGTGGCACAATTGAAGCCTCCCGTCTGATCAACTGGCATTGTACGAGTGGTAACTTGGGTTCTTTGCTGTTCTCCCTACTGCCCAATGATGCGCCGCTCATTGTTCAATGGGACAGATAGAAACACTGCTGTGCGCCGATGATCCTGTTAGCTTTGTTAGGAAATTCTGACAGGGTTATCTTGAAGCGTGTGAGTCTCTTTGAATACCTGAAGGTTACCTTTTTCATGGATGATAGCTGAATGCTAGAAGAGCACATCGCGGAAAATATACGGCAAACAATAGTTGCGGGTGTGGGAATACTTACATCATCTAGTCTTTACGTACAAGGCTAATTTTATTCAAAACGTAATTTCTGTCATTTCGTACGAAATGATTAGACATACCTCTTGTCGAAACAGCTCGAAAGACTTAACCGAGTAAAGCTTTCATTTCTGAAATTTGCAGTAACTCTGCATCGTTTATACGGACAACTACGTGTACCATCTCGGCGGCATACCGCTATCTGTAAAAAACCTCTGTTTATTTGAGTTTCACCAGCCCGTAAGAGAAAAAGATGCCGGAAATTATTCCTGACCCTTGTAATATGGCTGATACGGCTAGTAAAGCTTGGCAAGGGTCAGGCATCGATGCATAGTGACACTTTTTGCAGTACCTGGGTTTGATCATAGCATATGTGGAAGAGTAGATTTTTACCTGCCGAAGGTACGCGTACCTGGACAAGATATGGGGTAGTGTGCGTCCTGTACCATGCAGAGACATACAATATAGTTGGATAGTTCAAGCACATTAACTATAAATACAAATAAACATTACGTTACAATGTCATTTTAAAAAAGCACTGTATATCAATGTGTCTTTTAATAAATAAAAGTCAACTCCATAATATACAGAAGCGTCACAAATGAATAAATGATCATCTAAAGCTCGTCAAATGTCTCAAAATATATAAAATATATATATATGAGACATATGGCTTAAGAATATCCGTAGTAAGTTTCAACAATGAAGCGTACACTGGTTGCTTGGTTTTCCTAATAAGATAAATAGTAATCTTCTAGTTAGTCTATTCAAGTGACTGACAAAATACACAACGATATTCAAATTGCGAATAGATAAATAGGTTGAGGCAAAAATGCCACGTAGCAGGTGGTCGACTGCTCCAGAGGGCTCGAGCACAAGACTGGTAACCAGCTTACCATTGGTAAGGATTGGACATCCAGCTTATCATACGAAGGTAATGTACAGCCACGCGAGGTCACACGCTAACTACGCGCGACTGGGTGCATGACAACCTCCATAAAAAGAGAGTCCTACTTTGGCTGGCTATCTTTTGCCTGCGGCATGAGGCCCACGAGCTTGAAGTCGGTGAATACGGTGAGCTAAACTATCTGTGTTTGCAAGCATACGGGCAAATTTCACTATAGTTGGAAAATGATATTTCGTTAAGATCTAATAAGTGTATTCAATTTAATAGGAGCTTTGCGAAGTACAATATCAGGCCCCGAGTCTTTGTCCGCGGCCGTTTTGTCTCCTGAACGAACCCAACTTGATTCATTGATATTACATGCAGCACGACCATATATGCGGCACCACCTCGTCCTAAGTCCGTGCTTTTCCACAGTTATTTATTTATTTATTTTTTATTATTATATTTAATTAATCTTACCGGCCGGAAAAGCATCACATATCAACTTCAAAATCGCCAATGTAGACCCAAAGTAATTTTACTAAATAACTACAGGTGGGATCTTTAGATTACCTAGTCTACATCAAGTACCCCTTTACTTAATTCGAAACAAAGTATTCTTTTAATCGAGCAATGTGAGTCATATGTGTATATATAACTGACATTTCATCAGTCGTTTGGTAAATAAACCGAATTAACACCTTGTGGTCAAAAATTGTTTACACTTCCTCAACCATTTTGGAAATGAACGTATAGATCTGCAATATAATGAATTTAGAAATTCTTAACGCTTGTTAAAAAAATCTCAGAAACGTCCAGCTTGTTTAAATTAACATTACGCTCCATGCCTAACTCTTCCCGTGAAAAATACGTACGCGCAGCTCCTCTAGAGGTTGAAGCTCTAGCGATCCAAAAAAAAATCAACCGAACCCGGTCACTTTACGGGGGTTCGGGAAGACAAATAGCTACGGTCTTAGTAGCATTATGCTCCACTAGCATTCTACAACCTATAAAATAATTACATTTATAACAGCTTAGCATATTCATTTTATATGCTATCCTATAGCATGCATATGACGGGTTCACAAACATGGCTAGCACCAGTCGTAGTATGTAGCAACACGAACAATTCCCCTCTCCATTTAACTCCTTATCTTCTAACAGTTTTACCAGCCTGTTTTAATATATTGTCGCTGTTTAATATATTGTTTTAATATATAATAGCCGCTATCTCGCTATGTTTTTTCCTGAGATTCTGCAACGCCGATGTCGTTATCCCGTGAGAAGCACCTTTTTAAAGTGTTCAGTCAATCAATAAAGAACATTTATCCTGTTCTTCTATTGAAAGTCCAGCGGTAGTGAGTTACCGCGTCAGCTTGTTCAGATGATTCGTATTATACCCTGTTGTATGACCTATCCTATATCGTTGCAATTACACGCTTCCTACAGTCAGATCTTTTCTATCTAGTCAATTTCATAGCCTATGTCAGTGACCTCCCCTTATTTTAATACAATTATACGAAAACCCCATTGCAATATTTGGTTCCGTTCTCCCAATCGACATCTCATGTATGGGCTATCGTATTCTGCTTCAATTTTTCGCTCTCAATGACAGATCTGCAATGTCCGTCGCAGTTCTCCTGAGGTTCTACAGGACTGATTCCCTTACCCCTGCAGACATCCAGCTCTAGTTTTCCTGAGAGTTTGTTGCGTTGAATTTTGTCGTTTGCTGCGACAATCATTCATTCATTCATTCATTTATGGCGATTAGCAACAGGTGGAGTCTAGATCTGGTTGGCTTTGGTGGAGCCAGCATCTTTGTGATCTCGTAACTATACAACAATTATTAATGTTGTTAATGTGTTCTGCTATTTACAAAGTAGAAAATTAAACTAAAGACATCTACATAACAGCTATATAACGTCCAATGACAGCTAGACTGCTGTATTGACAGAGGCAAAAGTTAATAGCTAACTTCAAAGTCAAGTTTCCACGCACATTTGTCTGCACGTATATATCAGAGCAGCGGACAATTCTGATGGACCCTTGAAACAGTGGTGCGGCGTTGTGGTCGAATAGACAAAACCAACAAGAATTTACTGTCGTCGAACTTAATAACTTTTTCCGTAAGAAGGCCTAAATGTAATTGTCCTAGCAGTACAAGTTGGGAGGATTCGTTGACGCAAATCGCGCATTGTCTTTAAGCGCCGAGGATGACGAAGAAGTCACTGGCCTTCGCGTATGACCAACAAAACGATCAAGATCAGTTTCTATGGATGAAAAAAGAACTGTCTTTATAAGCGAAGATATGCGCTTAATCGGCTTTGGTTTACCCGCATTTGTCCCAGGAGGAGGCTCTAGCAGCCCACAAGAAGTTAGTTCAATCCGTTGGGCTTCAATGCAGATGGGTCAAACAAATTTGTAAACCTAGACTGTTAATAATAAAGGTAAATAGATTTTATATTTATCCGACTGGACTAATACGATTGCAATTCATCGGCACAAAAAGCAAGTAATCGGCCAAAGTAGCTTACTCTGAGGTGTCTCAGCGAGCTGAAGGGTGAAGCTCTTTAGGATTACGCCTAGTTTCGCCTGAAGACTTCGATATAATTAATCAACTCTCCGAGAGTGATGAATATACCTGTTCCCACACTTCTGATCGTCGAACTAAATAAGTGATAGCTTGAAATATGTGATTAAGTGAAATGAATATTGACGCAAGCCTCTATTAGAGAGAGGATCAAACAGTCTGTTCTGAACTTTGTAAATACTTGAGCATATCTTATCACATGTGTATATCAATAAGCCAAGGAAGCAGATCTCGATGAATAGTCTGTTCTGGGAAAAAGCGACCATCTCACAGAATATGCCCTCTTCTTAAATCGACATGATTGCTTACCGCAACGTATTGTGGTATTGTGCTCGTCACTTTATAAAGAAACTGATCTTGTACTAGCAACCGTTTGTACATGTTGCGATTGAACTTGGTTCGCGTGACAAATCTGCTCATATATTTATACGGTAAATTTGAAATACTCCACATTCGACGATTGTATCCAGAAAAAAGGTCATGCCAGATCCCATATCCTTCTCGTATCTTAATATAGCCAAAGAAACACGTCGGCTGCTATATAGGAACAGATGAAAGAAACAGCGTAAGTTGAGTGTTTAGGACCAGCTGCAAGGCAAGCTTATGTCACTTCTTAAACGTAGACAAGAAGAAAAACCGCATTCTATAATGTATATAGGAAGGTTGATGTAGCTGTCGTTGGCGGTGTAAAAGACATAATACAAACAGTAGTCCCCACATTAAAAGTATGCTGGCCAACACAAGTTATTATATAATGTTTCCCTATTTCTCATCGGCCAATAGGCCGTTTGAATACTGAGGACTACTTTGTCCGACACTATTTCATGAAAACTATTTAGAGTCCTGCTGCGACACGCCATAAGCCACGATTGTTGGCCAATACGTGTTCCCTAGAGGATGACGACGACGATTGTGACGTCTCCATTGTCCCCCCAGTCCTGTTCTAAAAGACGGTAATAATCGCAGTGGTCGAGTGCTGTTACGTTTGGCATCGTCTCACTGTATTTAATAGTTCAGATCTCAGACTACCTCGTCTGCTTCTACATTTAGTGGACAAGACGCGTTAGCACTGCACCGTCACGGTAGCAAGATAGTGTTATATATTATCACACACACATACATATATCAATGGACAGCTAGACAGATAGATAAGCCATCTTCTTAATAATTATACCATATACCTAGCCAGCGAACTCTTGTTCTTGCTATTGGTTTTGTGGCAGAGTAAGCGGCCTAA
This sequence comes from Varroa jacobsoni, assembly GCF_002532875.2. Lineage (NCBI taxonomy): Eukaryota > Metazoa > Arthropoda > Arachnida > Mesostigmata > Varroidae > Varroa > Varroa jacobsoni. The sequence continues at coordinate 307,347 of NW_019213306.1, read as the reverse complement.
ATTCGTCCATTACTGCTCTATGATAATTCGTATTTATCTACTTTGCTAGTAATTAAATCATGTAACTCAGTTAACATATAATTGTTGATATATTCTCTGTTATCACTTTATGACTTGCCTCTTATTATTAGACTAGATATATATATATATATATATTGCAACGAAGCACTTAATCTCTCCTCTCTTTCCATCCTTTTGATGCTAAATAAATCTTTAAGGGACTTTTACAGTATGTCGAAACAAACAACTTAATTGTTTAAAGTAACTCATCAATTAGTTCGTAGTATTCCAGGCTCTGCAATATGGTTAGTGTCTCATCTAGGAACACTGTAGTCCCAACAGATAAGCTCATCTCTGCAGCTCGTAGATCCTTAATGAGCACCACCTGTTCCTTATCTTCGTTTGTCCTTACTCATTTGTTTCTACTCATATCGTTTGTACAAAGTGTATTTTTGACTGGTGCCTATAGTTCATACCAACCCTACCATAGGTCTCCTACTTAACTTAGCTGTTAGCACAGTGTACACACAAAAGTGGGTACAATTTTCTGAACAGATAGCAGATAGCCACCAATTTTCGATAGAAGGGTTCTTCTATAAAATGCGGTTCTTCACAGCTTACGTGATGATTTCTATGAACGGATATGGAAGATGATCTTCAGCTATCATAAAGAAGCACTACGTAATTCATCTTCAATGACAACATATGTTTATTCAGATAGTTTTGTTGTGGATATAAATGTTTATCCACATTTGCGTCAATAAGTAATTAATAACGAAGCACAAGATCATTATTTTTCGGATCTGCATTCGCTAATTTCATCACCAGATCAGGCAATAGACCAGGCAGCGATATCGGGTAAAATCGACAAACAGGGGAAGAAAATAGTCGTGGGCTGATTGAAGTTGGTGCCTGCTGACCCAGCAGTTCACTCTTGATAATGACAGTAAACAGGATATTATTCTCTATATTTCTACATCTGAACGTCGTCTTGGCATATCCGGTTTGTCTCATTGCCTATGGACGCCTATTATTCGTTACACAGTAAACAAAAGGTAAGCAACTTCGTTTTCCTTCGGTTTATTATCTGTCTGGAAGAGAAAGACTTCGTTCGAACTAATAATGCTTTCAGCAGATGTATAATTTACGAGTCCAACCTATTAGCTTCCAGACACATATACCCTTCCTTCTGGACAAAGCACATATTTTCAATATCCCGTGTTAAAAAATAGAGAGATATTATCCTTCCACATCAAGGATGAGTACCCAATACCATATTAACTGGACTCTGAGCTAGTGGGTTGCTGTTGTTTGTAGTTGTCGAAGTTCCGAAGCTTTAATCAAACCATCAAAGGAGCATTGGACAGTATAATTTGCGAACCGCAAGGCAGTTTCCTTTATCAGCATTGTCGCTCGATCTTTCATTGGCGGTGCTCCCTGTTCATCCTTACCAAATACTTTTTTGCCTTATCTGTCTATTTGTCCACCTGGTGGCGCCGATGGTTTCTATTCTGTGTCAATCTCTTCCTTCTTCTTCTTTTACGCAATGCACCACAAGTATTGTCTTATATCCTACAAGGCGCCGTTATAAAGGCATTACTACCAATAAGCTTAATAGCCACATTGTGCGGCGAACACTCTGCTGATAAACACGTTAACATTCAATCGCGCTCGCGAAACCCTGAAGGTCTCGTACGAGACAGATCTAAGTACCTAAATGATTGAAGAAACGTATAACAAACACCTCCATCTATGTATGTTCCTATTATATAAACATATATCTATAAAATAGGTACGGTTTTACGGACTAAAGCAGGCATCATCAAAGCATCGGTCAGTTTTTTGTGCTACAAATCAGTCCTTGTTTAACTTAAACAGATATATGTCTTGTATCGTTTTTGTATTGTAGGTGAAACGTAGAAGTTCACTCTGTGCACGATCGTGCATAACGTACATGGCCCTGGGCGGTCTCGGTCGCTTCAAAGCGCGCGATCAAAGTCGCTTATACATGTTGCACGCACTAGAAAATGGTCTAACTTACCGAAACGATTTTGTGCTGCCCGCGAATCCATCCTAAGTTTATAATACATATTCATACATACACATCGACAAGCAGCATTTGTATTCTATTCTTAAATTAGCTGCTCACCTTAGAGTCAATGGAAGCAGAGTTTTCGCTCATTTCAGTTAGGATCAAAAGTCGTCTACAGAATGTCGGGGGTAACCTTTCCATAGCCTGCAATGTACCCTTTTGACATGATGAAACATAGATCTTACATTATAATATTTGAAGCATTTTATATAACACAGGGAATTCAGCAAGGCAATCGTCGAGATATATTTTTCTATTTTTTTTTTTAATTTCGAATGATGGGATATTGATTTTTTTCTAATATAGAGCAAATCTATTGCCGTGTTGTAAATGTGTTGTCGATATTCAGTCACTGCAAATATACTCCAATTATCTCATCAATAGAAACGCTTCTTGGAGCGAAGTTACCACAGAAAAAGAACATTTTCGTACTGTCTGACACCACACGATAGAGTAACGAATCCAAGTCGCGTATCGTCGCTGGACCCAGTCACTTGAAATATATATATATATGTAGGCAGATAAATTGCCGTGACAGATAACATGCAACTGCTTTTTATAACTACTACTATTACGACCAGCGTGTTCCGTATCGTAAAGGTACTTATTATTGATATTGATTGAGAACCGGTTGCTGGTGGTCATGTGTAATGTCTTGCAGAAAGGTAAGAATATGCCTATTTTCCTATGGACAAAATCGTAATAATTCCCAAGTCATTATAAGCAGCAGCAGCAGCAGCAGGCGTTGTAAGATTAGTCGTCCGACTTCTATACCACACTGCAGTGTCAAAGGCATCGGTAAATGAAATCACCAGCGGACCGGTAGCCAATGCTGCATGTGTCCTGCACTAGACTTTCCGTTACTCGTCCCCTTGGTCACAGCGAACAACGAGAGGACAGTAGAATAATTTCGAAAATTTATTGAATTGGCCATAGGGGAATTTGTGGGAGCTTTATGGTCCAGCTGACGTCACTGCACTAACATAACAGCGCCATTATGAACAAGCTAACCCGTGTCTACCGTCTTTGGAAATTGAAAAGTTATTTTTTGATTAAAGTCAGATATTTTTAGTAGAACCGTCAAACTGAAACATAGAGGCACGTATGCCTAGCTTTACGGTTAGGTTCGCTGACAGATAAAACAGTTTCAAGATGTATTTTTTAAGCCCCGCAGACTCCATGATCCGTTTCCTATAACGCCAGAGAGAAAAGAAAACGGACGCATTTTCGCATTGATATTTCCTCTTATTTTTTCTAGTTATATTTTTATAGTCAAAAAAATGTAAACGGTTCGATATTCTCAAGATTTGAATGGGTACTCTCTATATCAAGGAGATCTTGTCTGGGTTTGATATCCGTTTGAATGAACGTGATTACATCCGGCAGGAGACAATCGGAATGTGTTTACTGTTGCTACTACTGCCACTGCTGCTGCAATAATGGCGCTAGAACTCTCAATTTTTGGTATTTGTGAAACGTAAAGTGTAGTACAAAGGTGGAATGGAAACGGAAGGCGAGTCCTTTCCTCAAAGAGCGCATATCGCTTGAAAGATAATTCATAGTCCGTATCTCCCGTTAGAAGACGTCATTCAGAAAAGACAATCAATTTGTAAGTGACACGTGGCACCGCGCCGGCATCACTAGGCTGACTGGAGCCAGTTCCAGAAAGAGATGTCATGTCAGTCTACTTTCTGTGGGACGAAGGCTTGAGTTGATTTCAGGCTGGTGTGAACACGGCAGCCGTCGTCGTCGTTACGGCATGCGGCGAGAGGGAAAGGGGGCGGGGGTGGGCATGACAAGAGCGTGCCAGCTTCTCCCACTTTCTACAGATGAACAGGTTTTCGATACGAAGTCGAGAGGTGTGCCAGCATATAGCAGAGTAGTCGACGGGAATCAGGCCATGAGGGAGGGGACACGGGTGCGGACGCGCACTCGTCGGCCCTTGGCTCGTTTGGCAACGCGGCTTCGGGAGAAATCACGAGCGACTTGGCATGGCAATAGTGATTGCAAGCCAAATTGAGCATGGTCGGTCGGCAGGTCGGTCGGATTGAGCAATGACCACCGGGTAAACGTTGTTTGCTTGTCTGTCGACAGCACTGTCGTCGGCGCGTTGCCATCTAACGGCAAGAAAAACAAGCTTTATAGGAGCAACGTTAGAATCAACAGTGCGAGCTTAAAAATCATATCTTTATGTCATACGCCGCTTAACTTTCGCGAGCAGAGCGTGGGTACGGCGTTCATCTATCTGTGTGTCGACCTTTTGACGGTTACGGCCGTGCCTGTAGAACAGTCATGTTAGCGTGTCGCCTTTTGGCCGCCCAGCCAGGCATTAAGGTGATCTATTTGCATGGTTCATGTGGTCAGCTTATTTCTGCCAGCGGGCTGACAACGGTGTCGGCAGCCCATCGCAGATTATATTACCCAGTCCTTTAACGGCCCTTGCCTAGCCAGCCGTCAGTCACCGCCAGTGAGTGGCAGCTCTGGCCGATTAAACATCGCCCATCTCCCAACAGCTAGCCATCGTTATTATCAGGAGAACGACAAATGAAAGAACGAATCAAAGAACGCCAACGCAACGATACCTTCGAGTCTAAATGTTCATTCCGTCTGTCTTCCATCCGTGAGATGATGATCAGCGTACATCCTCTTTTCTCTCTACTGTTTGCTACCAGGAAGTCTTCAGTCAAAGGAGTGGACAGCGCTTTCCCGCCGTCAGATGGCGCTAAGAGTGCCCCCTGCCTTCTTGACCAAATGTGTTCCGTCAAGAATGAGCAGCGGACATCGACTATCATCACGAATAGCATCTATTTTATTATACAATATAATACCTGCAGGGGCCGGTATCAGACTAGAACAATAGCTGTGGCTGTCTTTTTCAAAAATATTATGGAAATAGAGCTGTTACAATGAATAACGGTGGCGTCGTCTTTACTTTCTTGAAGGGCAAGTGTGATAGAAGCTGTAAATATAATTACAATACAACAGATTAATCGCATCTGGTGAATACCCGTGTTTCTATTATAGTACTATGATACTGTGAAAATGATCAGTACACCTTGAGTACGTTTGGAGTGAAGCATTTGAAATGAAATAATGATGTTTTGTCAGTTTAGGCCCACTGGTAAGAACGAAAATGGATACAAAAGAAGGGTAAAAAAAAATCCATTTACCGTATGTATTGTGCTCGCTCATTCTCCCGTCCATATGGATGGTTACCAATAAATATTTAATTTCTTTATGAAAGTAACGTACAGCGTTCAGCAAGTATCTTGAAAAACTACCCCATATGTCTCTCGGTTTCTCGTGCTCAAAGGTAATTCAATCTTGCCAGGTTACTTTTGGGCGCCCGCCCAACTGAAATTGTCAATATTCTTCTATATGGCCGGGTCTTAGTACGACTAATAATCGACAATCGATAAATCGCTTAATTCTTTTTATGTGCCTGTTTTGTTGGACTTGACTGATGTGGGTCGAATATGTTCTCGCCAACGATGTTATGGATTGGTGAGGAAAGCGAATGTATATATGTGTTTCGAACCCCCTTAACCTTTATTAGCGTCTAGGAATGGAGCTACTGCATGCGTCGAGAGGTGCTCACTGTGTTGTATTTCAGGAGAGAAGTTCAACTGCGTAAACCTTCTAATCATGATCCGGTTTCCAATATTGAGAGCTAAACACATGGTGATGGCCGCAAAAGTTTTCCAATGACCATTGGCACCAACCGCATAGCATTTATACGTTAGACTCTACTAGAAAAACAAGCCGTCTTCTCGCCTGAGGACGACATGAAAGAAACACAATTGTGGATTAGGAAATGCGTACAACATAAACCCAGTCATCACTTATTCATGTATACCCTTTACGATTAGACAGTCCAATTATAAATGTTTAATTTATAGAAATGGCGACTTTTACGGACAGCAGATCTCAGTTTGGTTCCTGCTGTCTCGACGAATATCTGAAATTTTACGTACAATTGCTTTACTTCAGGAACCCTCTTAGAGGATTTACTACACTGCCTACCTACAAAAATATACTAACGTCTGCATTATTCCTGCTTGATTGAGTAAGCTGCACCTGTTAGCTAAATAAAAATAAAAAAGAACCACATTCCCTTTAGAAGTGACGAAAGACGTTCTCTGTAAAGCTTCTTAGTCTTTCAGCCTGTGAAGTGAAAACAACAGGGCAGTGAACGACTGCTCTTAGACGAGACAATTACTAGAACTTTTCTCTTATTCTGAACCTCTACTCATCGCTCACTATGTGATACCCTAAATGGCTTCAACGTTGATCTTCGTATCATTTCAGAATACAATGTTCAAACGATTTCTTTTAGTTTACTGTGCCATTCGTAATAATGTTTAGTGGAATTATGTAACTGCATAAATATGTGTAATTTGTATAAAGCTTACCTTTAGAAAAACTGATTCCCTAAACGATGATTCACGCTTCCTTCCTGGAAATGAACTCGAATTAGAAAAAGCCCCAGAGTTTAGGCCTTTAAGGATTTGGCATTTTTATGATTAAAGTGTTCTGTATGTTGGTAAACGATGAATCCAAAACTATGTGCCGCAAAACCTGGGAAGTGTTTGAACGCATAACGGTCAAAGTAACTGGACTAATGGCAAGCAACGAATGTATCGATAATAGTCATTATTATAGCTTGGAGATTTTGTTCAGCCTTGTCACGATTGCCCAAAACAAATACAAGCACAACCTTGGAACCTGGAACCTTGCCATCTCAGATGCAGATGTCCTACGCTTTTATAATTCAAAAACAGCTTTGATGGAACAGTTGTGTTAAAAGAAGTCATTTTCTAGACCATGTATGGTAAACTACAAGGTAATCCAAAGATTTGATGTCTGATATGTTGTATTATATATAGAATCTGCCCTATACGTTGACAACAGCATTTGCTCAAGGGGCCAATAGTCGATTAAGCAAAATGGACTTTCGTCAGACAAATGTACACCTTTTTTTTAGATCCGATGATAAAAAAAAAGTTGATCGCCATCATTAATCAAATGCATTTGCAGCTCTTAATACTTTGTATAACTGTGTTGGATGACATAAAACAATTCTGATAAGGCTTCACTAAATAATGATAAATAAACGTTATAAAACGTACTGTTGTTGTAAAGGGTGACTTTGCCTCGTCTATTGGATCTTTTCTATTAGATAGCCTTGTTAAATCGATTCAACTGAACCATATACACACCGCTATTAGTGATTTCTTTCAAGTGTTTCCCAATTGTATAAAAAATAAATCATGTTTCTTTCGGGGCTCAGGCGTATCCTCCGAAGCTACGATTCTTTTCTCTGCTTCCTGTCAGTGTGGAAGCCCCACGGTTGATCATCTGCGGGAATTCTGGGTAGAAATCTGTCAACGTAACTAAGCGCTGTTAGGCCCCGGGTGAGAGCAATGAGAAGTGTCTCTTTGCGTATTCTACGCAGTACATGGGCTCCTAATTTTGAATAAAATTCAGTATATTTAAGAGGTCTCATAGGAGTTTAATGTTGAAAGCTTATCTTCTCAGCAAATTGACGAGTTGTTTGAAAGATCCTTATCTACCGGGGATGGCTGACCGGGATGGGGTCCGTTCGGTGATTTGATCTTAAAGCTTAAAGCAACGCTTTCGGTCGTGGGATCTCGTTGTATGTGCTACAAATTTTCCAAATTAGTTTGAGAGCGTTTGACCTCTGTACAGAAAAAAAACAGCGTAAGTGTTAGAGAAGCACTTGCTTTTTACCTGAACTTATAGCGAACTTCCATTCACTACGTGGTGAAAACGCAACGCACTTATAGAGGCAGCACTTACAAATTATATACGAAGTAAGAAAGCAAGAAAGAAAGGAGCCATTAAAAATAAACGGTCGTTATTTGTAATATAAACATAGCAGTTTTCCATAGACAGATTAACACTGTGAAAAAATAAATTCCTGTAAAGTTATAACTAATATGCGATTTTATAATGTCATGTTGTACGCTATGGCAAACGCGAATTTGTTGTGCCCCTTTCCTTTCATTTTCATGTGTTTCCGCGAGGGGTTCCTTTTTAGACAGAAAAAGTTATTCTTCTGTCACAATGGTTAATTTAGTAGAAGCGATGCCGAAAGCATATTCGGATTCCGGATTCGAGCCTCAAATTCATCTCGCTATTTCTTCAACTTCTTACTTTTAACTCGCCAAGCTTCTATACCACTACAGGGTCTATTCATTTAGTATGCTTAAAATTAGCCTCTATCGTGTATTCTGCCCCCTGTAGGTCACGATTACTATACTAAGATGATCACTGCAAGCTTCATTATTTTAACTAGTTTCTTGTTGTCCTAATGTTACCTTGTATGTGATTAGAAGGAAAACACGAGCAAAAATGTGACGGGTCAATGCTTGAAAACAAGCAGCTGAGGCGCCCACTTCCAAGGGGCAAGCACTGCAAGAAGTAAGCACAAATATAGCGCCTGTTTATGTACGTACATTAGAGCGTTTACTCGATTAGTAATGTTTCACCATTACTGACAGATATTTAGCTATACAAATGGATGTCCCTGATATATCACAATCCTTTGAAAGCTTCACTACGTTAGCAATGCGTGTCTCATCCTTATTAGATGGAGCTAATTTATTATTTCAAATCTTAACGGTACATAGCGTGTGTTATCCAATCCTAACGCTTCTCCAAGCTCCTTGACTCGAGCAGAAAAGAGTACCCAGCAAGCAGTAACGGAGCGCGACCAACGATCGAGAGCTGCTGCTGCTGCTTCCGCCACCGCCGTCCGCGGACGCAGTATTACAAGAGGAAAACTCACATTTCGTGGCTTTCGGTTCTTCCTTAAGACGTCTGGCTGTCCCGAAACGAAAAGATGATCGAGCAACCCAGTTAGTTAACGTGTGTCCAGATAAACCTCGCCCTGATTTGGCTGTTACTAGCTAGCTTGGTCACTCGCATAGTGTCAATAGCGTCGGCAGTGGCGGGGGTCGCCGCAACAACAACCGTCGCGGTCCGTCTGCTACATAAGCGAAATACGCCTATTGACGGTTACGCGCAAACTTTTGTTCATGTAACGCAAAACACAAGAGAAACTTTTCACCATGATATATCAAGCTGTTATATGTATACGCAAAAGCGTATGCTTGTATGTAAGTGTCTGTGCCTTCCCGAGTCTTCTTTTTGGGCAACCTACCTTTATCCATTAGTATGCAAACGCACGTCATCGCTGTCGTGCGACTCTGTGACTGTCTGACAGTTTAAACGAACGAGTCATAGCATCGGCCAGTTGCCCTCTAGATGCACCATTCATGGCAAAGATGAACAGCAAGTGCAGATGGCGAACCCACATCGGGGCTCCCAGATTATAACACGAATCCTGGAAATAAGCGGGACGAACTGTTGTTGGTCACCATCAATAACCTAGCGGTCGTAATGGCGAACCGTGGTGAAAGAGAGAAGATGCGATTGAATTTCAGTTTTCTGTTTGTCGCAACCGGCATACGTCCATCCTCTATTTTTGGTAGCCAGTTTTTTTCAAAACAAAACAACAAACTCGCCATATTGGAAAAAAGTTTTGTTCTTTTCGCAATTCAATTAAACATCTAATATTTTCACTTGGGACAAGCCCCGATCAAAATTAAAATTCTTACTTTTTTGCCCAAAATTGACCATCTACGTTATTAACAATTTCCATGCGTCTTTTGAAAAATCTACTCATAATTTCCTTAAGACAAACGTAAGAGCCTAGATCGAATTTAGGTTTTGAGGTGTTAAAAATTCATCAAGATGGCTCAAAAAAGCATTTTTGAGACCGAAATTTACCGATATTTTGGAAAGCAGAATATATATTGCCAATTGGGTCATTCAGATAAACCCCCTGAGACTTCTACACGTTTTAAAGGTTCTGGCCGTTTCGAGTGCCTGCGTTTTTGGAATAATATCCTACATGAAGTTCAAAATCCAACTCAACTGCTGAACTATCGCTTATTCCTGAGCGGCACATTACGAGTTTTTACCCACCAGTAGCGTAGTGAAAACTGGTAGCGGTCTATAGAAGGAATACTTAAAAACTGACTCGTAAATAGTTAGATCCTGAATCAGCGCTGTAGTCGCGGTTATTGAATAAATATATCTATCGGAAATTATATTTCTACCATATGCAGAAAAATTCGTTGTATTGTAACTTCTCATTTGGATGATATGAAGAAGCTCCAACTTAGATTCCCCGCTCTGTAGATCTAACAATAGATCAGAACGGCTCAGTATACAGGGTGTTTGTGGTAAAGTTTGTTGTGGACAGAGCTCTTGAGGACTGTGAATAGCTGCTAGTAGGGGCATAGCACGAATACGTAAATGCTATTCAAATTCGCGGGTTAAAAGGAGCCTTAAAAAAAGTTAAAAGGAAGATCCTGGAAAATCACCCGCGCCTGCGGACCATAGCAATTCCTATAAGAAACGAAGACTGTATGAACCTATGTAAAATGTTACATAGTAAATTCAACGTGTCAGCATTCAGAGAACGCTTGGAAAATATCTTTTTTAGCCACTAACACCCCTCTCACAGCCCACAGTTGATGCGACATACTGAACTGTACATTCTGTAGTAGAATAATTTGGACCCACTATAGTGAAATTACCAAATTCTCATAATTGTTTTATCTTTTTTTTCTTTGATACGACTAAAAACGTTTATTTCTCCAGACAAGAGGTCTTGGTTTAGGCGAAAATTGAGTGAAATAGTAGTCTCATGTACGTACAGCTCCATGGATCTAAAATGAAAAGGTAAAGAAGTAATATTACTGGTATTAAAGTTTTCAATTAGGTAACATTGTAACAAACATACGTACGTACACCACAACTTATATCATAGTTTTATGGTATTTGTCAAATATCGGCGCTTGCTATGTACCTAAGAGTGGCCTGTTGAACTCCACAGATCTAAACAGGTTGAGCTTACTTATTGTGCGCTATATTGCTGCTAAAAATGACCACTTCGTTGTCTCACTCACGCAAGTACCAATACATCATCGTTCCCCTTCACTGTATCAATGAGAGCTTGCCCTGAGGCAAGAAAAATTCAAATAATTTTGAAACAACGCGTCACTAGCAGAACGTTAAGTATTGCCTATCTACTGCTATAACCTGATTGAATGCCCTCAGAGACTAGTGAGTTTGGAGGCCAAAATACTTGGAAAATCAACACCCAATGGATAAGTCTCGATTTTTCTTGCCTTTCAAAAGCAAACAAAGACTTGAGATCACTTCTTAAAATTGTGCATATATATAGCATTGCCCCCATTTATATGAACGGTTACAGATATATTGCTCGGCTTGAAAAGGCCTCTATGCAACTAATAAAGTTACCGTTTTTCAAATTAAGATTTGTCATACACGTACACGTAGTTAACATTTGCTGCTCTGCCGAAAAACTCGTCTTATTTTTATTAAAAAAAAATACCATCCGGCACAATAGTCACAATAGCATCACGTATTCCTCTATTGGATTGCAAATTATAATTGTTAATAATTTCGGTATGTGAATCAGACTGGATACGCCAGTCACGGGTTCGTTCAGCGGATCAGCTCAGTAATTGTTGTCTATAATAACTCTATGTGTCTCTATTAAGAAACCCCGAGACCTTTGTCGCGTTTTTGAGCGCTGCAAAGGTATACCCATATAACGTAAGCAACGCTCCTACTTTCTCTTTATCTCTCATAAATTCAACCATGATCAGACAACTCTCTTGTATGAAATTCATACCATGAGGCGCTCATTCCAGCTGCAAGCCCTACCCCGGTTGGCGAATTTTCTAATAAGTTTCGAGTTTTACGGTGAAACATAAAATTGTGTGTCCACAGAAAATCTGTTCAATAAAAAAAATATCGAACAAACTAATCTGCCGTCGGATTTTCAGCATGGCCGCTCACAATTGCCCCGCCACATTAAGCACAAAGCCGCGCGTTACTGAAAGAGTGATTAAGGCCAGGCTGTTCAAAAAAATAATTTATAAAATAACTAGAAAACTAACATTTTTCTCTCTAAATAACCACATTCTTTGTTCCTCGGCGACTTGTATGTATCGCCTAAAGTAACAAATGTCCGAAACCGTCAACAAATCCTAGCGAATAATAAACCCGTGAACATATATATATGACACGATTCTTCGGCGCCGCTGTGTTGATTTGCTATAAAAAAGAAGTATCCATTTCTACGCCCTCACGTAGAAAAACGTTGCGCGGTACTTTGAAAAGTAAAGTTTTTTGAGGATTTTTTTCTTCAAGCCAGAAAATCGACATACGAAAGACGAAACGATGGAAAACGACGCGCATTCAAGCTGCACTATAAAAAATATTTTCAGTTTTAAATCCGGTATTACTGTTAAGCGTTTGTTGAAGCGACTGGTTCCGTTTTCGTCTACGTTCATACGAAGACTATACCCCTCCGGTCAATCGGCAAGTACACTGCCACTGCACCGTCGTGAGAGCATATAAACTGTTATATTTTAATAAAGCCGTTAGGGTTCCATTTAGCAGTTATCCAATCATCAATATTGGTTTATAGAGCAGAACAAAAACTAACATTGGTCTTCGAGCATGGAATTTAGTGATAAACTTAATCAACCCTGCCGGATATCAATGGCATACTGTTTGAATTCGATATGTCATATATAACAAGCAAAACAATTAATAAAAGCGGCTACAGGAAATCATCTTAGTAATCGGATTATTCGTAGCCGCACAGTTGCCTGACCTATTGTCAGAGAGTCCGACGTCTTTACAGTAATAATATCAATAGGTCAATGGAGTATCAGTCTCTCCTATTGCATCGTGAGATTTCATTTGGCCAATGAATGAATGCAATCAATAAAAAGCATTGCATAAAAGATCGTTGCTGCCTGACACTTGCAGGCTTCTGCTATAATAAAAGCGCGATGGATAACAGTTGCACCAAGTTGTCCTTACTGTATTGCAGAATCGAGCTTTCTGCTAGAAAGGTAGCTTTGTCAAAAACGCCCGGCCAGGCCAAGGCAACATTCGACCTAAAAGTGGTACTTTCCACAGTGACAATGTCAGTAGCTGCCACCGAAATGTCAACCTGCCACTGAGATGCGGGCTGACTCCTAGATCATAGCTGATCCCTTCGACCGACTTCGTTTTTACGATTTGCTCGGTTTTACTTTTGCCTGCGCCCTTCCCCACCTCCAGTCCTTAACTACATTGGCGAGTATTTCGATAATGAAGCTACTTCATATCGAATGGCCTCCGATAATCACTCCGCGTCGGAAGTAATGTCTCTGTCTTAAGCAGCTCACGATAAGGCAAACATGACTTGCGGTGACTTGAAGTTTCATAGGATGTCTTCGTATCTGCAACAAGTCTCCTTAGAGATCCCGTTGTATTTATCAGAGGCGGTTTGCAAGCTTTCATTGTAACAAAACTAATCTATGGTCACGTACAGTCGACAACGGACATAGATCATAAAGTTATACTTCACGTAAGACTTATACTCAATATGTTTTCTCATCAGAATAAATCTCTCGATAACAATCTCAGTGACTAGACATCTTCCCTCTGCGTGCTGAGGCTCACTTGAATGTCTGCCCTCTTTCGACCGTCGAAAATGTGTTTCAAAGCAGCTTTGTACGAGACCGTGACAACATGGTAACCGAGTTTTGCAGTTACGATTCCAGATTTAACATTGCTGTGGGTGACTGATCCATTCACTTAAACAACTACGGAATAGCAGATTAATAGCGCGATAAATTTGAAAGGTCCGATTGTACCTACACGGAACTACACGTCTTGCATCCAATATCAAAGGCAATTTCTCGCAGACTCCATCACTTGTTCTCGCACGAGGTTTCAGAAGAAGAGCGATCTCCGATTTCTTGCTCATCGCATATCAAAAAATCACAGCGCAGACCATTAACGACATCAAAATTAGAGAGGCTCATCCAACTCGTGGACGATTACTGCTCTTGGTATTTACAAACAAAGTTAATAATCAGTTACAGTTGTAGACATTTAGATCGTCAGGGCCGTTTGTGATCTCCCATAAACGCCCTTTGGGGGAGCACCGAGCACTTGTCGAATAACAAATTATTGTTAAATGTGTTTTATTGCGTTGTCATTTGCCAGACTCCAAACATGTGACAGCCTACATAGTTACAACCCTCTTTACGGTCTCGATACTATTATAGGCATAAGAATCTGATTAGACGATACCGTTTCAAACATTACCATTGCTTGATAAGCGATACCGAACCTTTCTATGAGATCGCGGCTTGAAAGAAGGTGGACTCCTCGTACGTATTACGAAGCCTTTAACACGCTGCACAGTGTAGATCATATATAATATTGATGCTATTGCCATAGATGTTTTCCATGGTGATGGCGTTGTGTACTTTGTATCCTGCTTACGTGTCGAATGCGGGTGTTGATCTATTGCGCACCGATAGAACTAGAAGTTTTCCGAATCATCTAACTACTGGTGCAACGATTGATTAACAAAGCCATATTTATTAACTTCTGCATAGTTGTTCAGGATACAACACAGCCGGCCACGGTTGAGTCTGAAAACACCAGCAGCAGGGTGGACAAAGCAGTTCTTGATATTATACCAAAGTCGATCCCTACTCTCATTTACACCTATGATCGACACACCTATTCGCCTACCTCAAAACACCATTTCGTTCCAACTAATTATCAGCCTAAAATAGTTTGATACTGCCAGTCAATACGTAGATTTCTATAAGTGTGATTGCTACACTGCTTCTTGCTATTTGGGCTAAATCCTTTGATAATATGTATAGTCATCTAATTGATTATTTGCCGTATCTAGCCTTAGTTTTTAGGTATGCTCGCACAAATAGAACTTGACGCACATAAGCCAGAACATGAATACTCTCAAAATATGTTTGATTGTGGCTCCATTACCTCGTACCGGGTCTAAATCGCATGAAATCCTCCACTTACTTTCAACTGTTAGGAAGTCGTTGCTTCGCTCTGAAAACTGAAGCGAAAAAACGGGAAATAATAGCTAAGTAGGTAACAGTATCTCTAAATTTGAATGATAATTCCTATATATATATATATATATATATATATATATATAAATAATAAATGCGGATTTAATAATTTAATACGGAAAAATGCACTTAGAGACAGGCGCATTTTCGTTTCACGTGGAGCATCATGGGGGGAGAGTATTTCAATTCTGAAGGGCTCTGAATGTGCGTCTTTAACCATTTCCACCACATTCATCATTAATAAATTTCAAGAGCTCCCTGTCAAATATAGGTCTGCTTCTAAAGAGATCCCTCGTCCTTTACAATAGCCTTAGTACACTCTCCTACTAAGCTTTTCCGCATAATAATGGCCCGATCCTACGAGAATAAATCTCTTTCTGATCTTTTAAAGTTTTGCCCGTTACACTAGCCCAAAAGAAGGGCCTGAAATTCTAAGTAATTATATATCGTCCAATACATCAATGGTACATAAATAACTTGCTTAATTCAGGAAAAACGTAGACGTCCGTATAGTGGTTTATTTAGTAGTAGTAGTAGCCAGACAACTTTCGGATACTGATCAACATGCATTTGCCAAGGATAAATCAATAACAACACAACGTGTTCTGGCCATTATTTTGAAATTAGCGCGGGGAGTTCGATTATAGGTTCAGCAAATTTTCCGACTCGAGCTGATATTTCCGGACTCTAGATCTCACGCGTTGACATATTAATATGCATGCAATGCAATTGTGGAAAGGTAAATATCCACGTAAGATTGGTATTACATCTTTTCGTGCTACCCCCTTATAACTCACATATAATCCTTGATGACGTTCAAGATGAAACCTCTTAAAGCTAAGAACTGTGGTAACGTATCGTCTGGAACAGAATCTTGCATAAAGGCGGATGCAATCCACCGGAGTAGTCATGCTAAAAACGTCATCTGGTTTTATCTGAGATGCTAACGTCATCCGCGTCCGTTCTAGCTATGTTCTAAAACTATTCATTAGGGAAAAAAACATTGTTCAAAATCTTATTCGCTCTTAATGCATCACAAATCGCTAGTAAAACTATTATGGAGGAGCCAATTTTCCAATAAGTGCCGAACTAATAAGGTGATAACACAGGATGAATATTTACGAACATTTATCGTAAATACATACTGTGGATTAAATTGATTGTCTATCAATCAATGAAAATTACCTATATTGATAATCAACAGTACGTTAACATTAGATACTCTCTAAACAACATTAAAAAATACGTATCAAAATCAACGTCATAAAAAAAATCTCAGAAAACAACTTATTATACCGTTCACAATGTAAACATTACAGGGCAACATGTAGCACAGGCCTCAGGATGTGATCCCCTAATTATGGCTAATGTATTTAGTCCGGTAGGTCTCTATTTGACTCAGCGCTAGTCAATTTAGCAATGTTTCAATGGCCTTACCCGATTGACATCATTCTCGCTATTTAAAGGACGTCAGATCAGATCAGCATCGACTCGTGGCCATACCTGTCGATGGGTATCAACTAAGCCAAATTTAAATGGCTTTTGCAAAAAGCCTATCATTTTCTTGTATCATGCGTACTTTTTTGCAATAGTGACAAATCTCGTGGTACTGTCCTAAGCGTATTCCTAAACATAGACGTAAAACAGAAAAAAAACGCTAAACTTTAGTACATTATAATCTACATATTATTATAATTCTATAGTATTATCCAATAGCGAATTAAATCAGACCCAAGTCTGAAGAACCACACTTTAAATTCGAAGCGTTTACTTATTTATTTAGGCCTAAATTCGACTGAATGGTATTATTAAGAACAATGGTAAGAACAAGGACAACTAGACGTAATGGAATTTCATAGTATTACAACGGTGCTCAACAGTATTTGTCGTCATTTTTCAACATTAACTTTCTCATCATTTATAGCACGATATTATATAAGTGCATATATATATATATATATATATATATAAGTGCGATTGCGTTTTTTTCAAATAGGACAGCGAATCAAGTCCAAGAAAAAGCGAACTTTCTACTTGGCAAGTCAAATTTAACTTAGTTATGCTACTCAATATAGGCAACGATATATAGCCTAAAAAGCATTTGAGCCGTAAGCTTCGTCCTTGTAGTGCCAGACAGACAGTTCAACAGTAGAAATTCATTTTCACCTATTACGACGTATTATGATTTTCAATAAAAAGAAAAAAGAGCAGGCCTAGATCTAAGTCTAAGCCTACATACTTCAGGCTATGGAGCAAGTTCTTCAGATCTTATAATATGAGATCGCCTTTCACTTAATACTAGATTTTCCACATTCATTTCCCGGTCTTTCTACAACGACAAGCAGTTGTTTCTGTAATCTATGAAAACGTAGCTCTCTGCTTATCTTAACAGTAAGGTAAAGAAAAACATCAATATCGTATAAAAAGTGATACAAAAGGCGCATATTGATGATTGTAAGACAAGACGCTTGAAATGCTGGTAGGTGCAACATTCGGTGAACAGGTACTTTTCTAGCTACCTTAGAAATGACTACGGGTGGCCACCTAGTTGCAGCGCATATTAATCATTATTTTGGTGCCTTTATATTGTTATTCCTACATAGAGTATCGGCAAAGCCGCATGACGGGCATCTTCCTGACGACTTGACTAAAAGGTTCATTTTCTCTTCGGCAGCAACCACCTGCTCCTCGTTGTTGTCCTTTTTTTCGTCTTTTATGTTGTGCGCTTTTATGTTGATCTGTGCTTTTATAATTGCTACGCTTATTGCACGCATGCGCTCGCAAATTACGCCCTTATGAGAAATGGAAGCTACCGCCAGAACGAGGGCTCTTATTACTTTCATTTAATACATCATTTGAAACGTCTGTCGGAATTGAATCATTCATAATATTGTGCCATGATGATCTAAAGCACATTCGTTTACTTGTTTGACTAAATAATAGTAATATTAGTGGGAAAAATAGATTTAGGGATGCTATCTAAGGTTCTATAGATGCCTGCCGCAGACTAGGATAACCGTCGATTGACCCAGATTGTCCTAACATTAGCGACAAAACAACATCAACACTAATTTAATTGTTTTACCTATGCGAAAATTATATACGAAATTACCTATATGAAGATTATATACGAAAATTTAATGTGTTGGTCAGCAGTACCTGATTAAATACCTGATAACTCTACGCTTGAACACAGCTTTATTTATTTGTTTCATAAACGACGATTTGTAGGTACGGTCAGCAACAAACAGCTAGCACGAAGGCTGCTCTTTCAACAATAAGAAAGGCTATAATTTACTACTGCAGACGCATAGTACGGAGTTGGATTTACAGGTTTGTCAGACAGTAGCAACAATGGCAACAGGAGCTCAGATTGCGGAGAATCCTGTTACAACATATACATACAGAAAAGCCCAACATTTCCTTTTGAAAGCCCTAACGTTGAATGCTGAAGGTAGTTTTCACCGTTAGGCATGCTTCATGCTCGGCGGTACAGCGGGTCAGGCTACGCAGTGGAACAACTTAGAAGCCCGAACAACTTGCAGCTTACCATCGAGTGTCTGGTTAGAAGATACAAAATTCGATGAGCTCATTAGCAACAGATCGGATGTATAACGTCTCCATGGTGGATGAAAAGGCAGCGTCCAATGCTTCTTGAATTCGGAAAACTGGCTCGTGATGCGTTCACCTAAGGTGATACAATAGACTTAATTCATATTGAAATATTATATAACTCATACATAATTATATAACTCATATTTACCGCGTTATTTCATCGTACGGCGCCAGTTGGCAGGAAACAAGCCACCCTCTTCATCCTCAATTTAGCCGTTACCACACACACACTACCGTTGAAATGGCTTCGGCAGAGGTCCTCTGTAACGCACACAAAGTAAGTTTGGTCAGATTAGTTGATGGCGATACCTATCCTATGGCCGGCCGAAGGAAAATGAGGCTGGGACAAAATGCGCAAGAACACGTAGAACTTAAAAGCACCATTCCCGAGAGAATTAAAGCGTCTAACAAAAGCAGTAGCAGCAAGGTTTTCGATATACCTTCTGTATGGAGAACGGTTCGGGCTGTTTTAGAAAATTGGAAATATACACGGGGGCCGCCACTGTAGGCTAGAAAAAGAAGATGTTTTAGGTTTGCGTCATCTCTTTTTCCAGCCATCTCTTTTGATCTTTCAATTTATTGTTTTCGCCTATCACAGTAGTATTACTTTTACTGTATAGCGCATCACTAGAGTATTGTTCTTCTAAATACATGAAACACTGTTTTGTTTTGTCTATTACAACCGCCGTTGTTCTAAGGCGAAATCGACCAGTCCAAAAATTAGCTAATAGGAGGGCTTACCGAGCTTAACTCTAACAGCTAATTAGCTGACGGGGTCAATAATTACTTTAGGTACTTCATTAATATCCAATAATGTTACAATAAAATATATTGTACCATGGTGGTTTCTCCTAAAAGGAAAGCAGACCGCACGGACCCGAAGTCTTCAAGAGGAATCGCGAAGTAAACGTCTGGCTACAAGTATCTTCCTACGACGGGTACATCCTTTTCTGATAGCAATGTTCGCGCGTGAGACGCTCAAAATGTGAGCACAACTGGGGGCTTTCCATAGGTGAAGGTCTATTAAAGGACATCAACTGCACTGCCGAGCTTGGTCTGAAAATTAACAAAAGCAAGACAAGGGCACCATGAAGTTTAGAAGAACGGCAAACTTTGCTAACAGGGATTAGTTTTGTCAAAACGGAACGACCTTGAATACTGTTAAGCCATTTACGTACCACGTTAATGGCAACGAGGAGATCTTTCTCTGATCACATAAAGAAAAAGGTTCGGGAGCAGCTGGTTGATAGCAGTTGTCACAATCCATCGGCTGCAAAAAGTACTTGTCGAAATAGCAGTAAAATTAATTGGGCTGAAGATTATACCGACTGCTACATACAGGATCCCAAGTGTCCGGGAAAATTCAAACGCCGGAGGTCTACCATATGCGCACAAAATAAAGCCGCCACTCTTGAAACTAGTACTAGGCTTGCACGTGACAACTGGCCTTCGCCTAGGATACCTATTAATCAACACTTCGACATTTATCGAATATAGGCCAAAGATGTTTGGTGTTCTTCAAGCCGAAGCAAATAGAATAAAAAGTCAAATTAGTCGAAACATACTTTCCATTTTTCTCGGTCCTAGGTAAGCCTGATGGCAGCTGAAAACAAACGAGAAGTGACCGTCATATTATAACGCGACGCACAATGCACTAGCAATTACAAAACGTAAATCACAATAAGGGTTGTATCTGGTAACTTATCCATTCCCGATCCTATTCCGGCCAATTTACCAACTGTAACCAACATGCAAACCTTGACACCTAGCCAACTAAACGTGATCATCAACTTCCTGCACATATTATGTATTTATACCAACCATGTGAAATGAATTAAACAAATTAACACCTGTCGTTCATTTTCAGGTTGCTTTCCAAAAGTACCATGGATGGAGCTCTGAAGCTGCCTCGGATACAACTCTGAAGGAATAGTTATGGAAGGGAAAAACATCACAAATCATACAAGCAGATTAAATTTCATTCCTACACATGTTTTTAACATTAACAGAGTAAGCAACTATGCTAAAAGCTGAAGTATATGAAGGCATTTTTTTCAAATAGCCACTTAAATAGCCAAAAAAATCGATTCTCTGGAAAATTCCCTCGCTTTTCTGTAGCATTTTCCAAATTTCTCTGACCGTTATAGTTGTCGCAATAAACTGCCGCCAGAAAAACGCACGTCAAGAGTACCCATTCAGGGCCTTTGCCACCAGCATTACACTGTGTTTTCATTAATTTGGGACCAAAGCGAAGATTTTAAAATCCAGCTCCCTCGCAACCTAATCCTAATAAAATGATGACAATAGTGCTGGTTCTTTTTGTTATTGTCGTATAGGCCTGGAAAGCCACATTTGTGATTCCATTGCAAAATGCGCATCACGCACCGGGCGCGCGCCACGCCACGCCACTTACGCATCACTTTACCTGCCGCCGCCGCCGCCAAATCGAAGATTGCTTGACATTACCTAGCGTTGTATATCAGTAAACGAAAGTAAAGCCAGAACTGTACGTTACCCCTCGTTGATATGAAATAAAACAGAAAACGTGTGCATAAAGTATAAAAAACAGTATATAATTAAAGCAGTAATAAATAAAATTGTGTGGAAAAAAAGTCGAATCTAAAACTCTGTCTTTCTATAAAAGTGATGAAATAACATATACGTAAGCTCGCTGTCGAATCTTTGATATATGCACATAACGAAGGCTCGAAAAGAGTTGTGTACCAATCAGCGAACACATCTATATGGTCAACTGCTACGTTAAACCTCGACTCTTCCGGATATGACTGGCTAACGAAAGCAATGACAGCTAATAAACAATATCTGCCAGCCGACACGTGAAGCATGTGGTGAAGCACTGGTTTCCAGTTGTAAACGGTAACCTTCAGTACTAGCAAGGTGGGTAAACAGGTTCCAAAATTGCTGGGGTCTGGGGAGAAATGCTACATGATGCGTGAATTCAGCAGAAGGATTATAGAATGTGCACAAAGCATTTTCCCCACTAGCGAGTTCCGGAAGGGAAGAAGTGTGCGGTACTCATGCGCTGTTGGCGACAGCTAAAGCAGCAACACCGACTATCCCTGGAATCAATCAGGCAGAGGTTAAGTAGTCTGATGTGCACGCTAGTGGGTGCAAATACCTGGGGTTTGCATATATTATTTTGGTGTATATCCTATCATGATAGCTAATTTTGAAACATTGCCTTCTCTTTTCATGGAATAATTACAAACACGCTCGCAGTTCTGCCCTCTACAATTACGATCTACATAGTTGGCTCGGAAAATAAAATAGAGATTATAGCAGTTTTGTCTACCGTACCTAGGACCACTTAAACTTCCCCATTTACTATAAATTTTGCTCTAAAAATTACTATAAATCAATCTCGTTTCCCAAGCCATACATAGGCGCTGCTGAAGCTGTGCATAAGCTTACTGTCAATACTAGACATGATAATGAAACTATTTTCAGTATTTACATTCGAAGATGCATGTGAAATATCAATTTGGTCGAACTGCCTTATAGCATGTGCACCCGCTTCTTTTTCTATCGATACCATGCATGACCAGTTCCCGCTTTTGACGGTGCCAAGAAGAACTAAAGGCCACTAGGTCAGACTAAGAAGCCGATCGATTGAAGTTACGGCTTTCTATTAGTGGAAACAATATTTTGCAACATATCCGTTTCATGCACCGATTGATTCTTCGATCTTTGGGCAATTTATCGAATCAACAGCTCTGATACAGGATTGACTGGTGGCACATTTCTACACTGTAAACAAACCGGATTCTATTAAAAAATATGTCCAATAGCGAAAATGTAAAAATGAACGAACAAACTACGTAAGCAGTTACACTTTCCTAAATGTAAATTACCGTAAACACAGTGCGTGGGCACATAAAATAGTATCGTTGTTAGATTTTTACTTATATTGTCCTAAATTTATGTTACGTATAACTTTTTTTGAGCAAGTTTTCCTCTTGAATTTTTGTCGTCTCTTGCGGCTTTTGTTGTATCGAACTTGCCTCCTTAGATTATAGCTAAAAATCCATCTCGCCGCTTCCAGCCATTTGCCTCATGCCGGCAATATTTTTTTAGCCTTGTCGCTGTTCTCCAATACTTTATGCCTGACGTCTATATAATGCTCTGTTTGCGTACACAATTTTGTGCCACAGATCCGGTGTAATAATCCCCCAATATAATTAAAGCGGTCACAGTCTTATTAGGAAAAAGGCATCATAGCAGTTAGATGCCTTTATCATTGTTATTAGGTTGATATTGCCTGATCGTCTTTTGTGATTGCGGATAATTTCATAAGCCGCGTCGATCGTCATCACGGCCTCGTTCTTGCGTTCGTTCGGCAACACAGGCTCAATGCCCCGAGACCTGCCGCAAAAACTAGAACGTACCGTCAGGATGCTAGAGTACGCACAATATTTTTGTGCTTTAAGCTACACAACTTCGCGGCGCCTCTATTAGCGCATTGTACCTAAGAAACATTAATGTTACAGCGGCAACGGACGCCTGATTCAAGCTGCCAACAACAGCTACCATCGATTTACGACAGAGGTCACTCAATACTCGCCCGTTTCCCGCTAACCACTGACCAACAAGTCACTACGATGGCTGCTATCGTTGTTATTAAGAATAGCATTGCTGTTCTTGCAAGTATTCCTGCTTACCTAGCTTCTGGAAGAACTTCCGGAAATTTATATAAAATGATGAGCCGCTGTTACACAGCGCATCACACTACTGTATGTGTAGTGCCTAGCAGTAAGTGTTGCTTTCAGCGGAGAATAGAGCTTCTTCGTTTGCCTACTTTTGTTGTTATTCTTACGTTAACAACAACAGGGGACATTTTTGCTGTAATCTTCTTTAATTTATCAATTTTATTGCTGCATTTTGATCTGCAACTCGTTAGCTAACATCAAGGTGAGCCGTGGGTGCTCACAGACGTTTTGGTACGTTGCTCCGCGCGCGTTTACTATGGCTGACTCAATGTAGATGGTACCTGTCTGGTCTGCTCAGCCTTCGAAGTCAACAGCTGCTGTTCCGGCTGCTGTCGATCCGGCTCTGGAGAGACAGTTTTCATTTGTATGTGCGCTGAGGGACATTCGCTAGTAGACTCGAAACTTGTAGCCAGTTGGAAGGTTTGCTAGCAGTGCTTTTATTTTCACTGTTGTTGTCGCTACCGCAGTGGGTTGCCCCTATCTTTTTTGACTGATTATCTATATGTCTAACCGTCTGCCTATCTGTTCAGAGTACTTTTGTAGTGATGTTACTACTAGCAGTGGTAGTAGTAGTAGTAGTA
>NW_019213306.1:256886-283210 GCF_002532875.2 Varroa jacobsoni | reverse complement strand
TGTGCTTGTATTAGTAGCTATGATAGCAGTGGCTATTGCTGGTTATAGCCTGCACATCGCGCGACCAACCGCCGCACGAACGGACCGACAGACAGGAGGGTGTGGGGAGCAAAGCAATATGTTGGGTGGGGACACACGACTTATTATTTGCGCTAGCTCTATTCACACACAACTCGTTGCATACGCGCTGTGTCTGTGGCAGGAGTCACAACGTGGTTCGTGTGGTACGTTGTGTGGCACGCACCGGTTACGGCGGTGGCAGGCAGCGCAAGTTTACCACTAAAATTTGTTTCCGTTGGAACGCGAGTCATGGTTGCGAAGGCGGCGACATAGACAGCTGACAGCTGTTGGGTAGTGTGGTGCGCTAGCGGTGTGGTGCCGCTAGATCGGCGGCTGCCTCCCTCCTTTCTCGATCGATCGCCGGCGCGGTAGTGGAGTGGGTCGGCCTTTTATCGGCGGTGGCTTTGCTGATCTGCCTGGGGCGACTCGAGCTAGAACAGAGTGTGCCAGTGGCAGCGGCGGCAGCAGAGAAGTGCAACTGACGATCGGAGCAGCAGGCGCTGGCTTGTTCCACATCCGGGCTAGCAGCAGCAGTGACGAGCGAGCCGAGGTGAATGCTGTTGTAGTTGCATGTCGTGAATGAGCGAATCGCAGCGGCAGCAGAGCTGAACTGAACTACAGCCACTACTGCTACTACGACTACAGTTAAGTAAGCTAAGCTGACTGAGGAAGGTTGCCCAGCGCTTCAAGTCGGAAGTGCTACAGCGTCAACAGCGAATCGCTGGCTGCGAAGTGCACACCATCGAACGCCACTACAACTAAAGATATAGACCTCAGCTTACTAGCAGCAAGTGACGGTGCAAGCCAGATCTGGTGTTGCAACAACCTAAGGTCGTAGGGCCGTTTGCGACGACGGCCGCCTGCTCGCGCTCCATCGTTTGTGAGGGGTTGAGGAGAGGTTGTGCTGCGGAAAAAAGACGTGCGGACAACTGACAACAACATTCATCGTCCATCATTATTTTGTTCGTGTTCGTGTTCGTTCGTCGTGTTTGTTTGAATAACCGATTCCTTAACAACCATCGCATCTAATTTGCTGCTGCGAGGATCACGACGACTTTCTTTCACGCGACACAATTCGATCGACTGACGTTCTCAACGAAGACACTTCTATCAGCTGAACCACTCGATTAACACCAACCAAAAAGGATGGCCGGAAAAGATAAGGAGGAAAGTGGAGGAGCACTTCGGTTCCTTTACAACTCGGATACTGGAGAAGTGCTCGGCCGAACCGGAGCATCATGGCGTAAGTACTATTGTCCTACAGTTTACGTTCTAACCGATCTAGTTAGAATAAACAACTGCTACATATATATGTATATATATATATATATATATATATATATACGTATATATATATATATATATACATATAGATGTCAGCAATCACCGCTCGATGCTTTCTACGGACTAAGTGCTGCAGTGTGAACTTCCCATATTAACAGCAACGGCGATAGCAGCGGCCGTGCTTGACGAGCAAGGCATAGAACACAGGACGGCTTCGGGTTAGGTTAGGACTATCAGGTGACGGTGGCGGGAGTCGCGCGCCGAATTTTTCTGAGCGCGCGGTCCCAGGGCGCGCGGTCACGCCGTGAGGTGATTTCCAAAGCGTCCCGAAGCGACTCCGAATCCACCGAACGTTATGCCGTCAATGTGATAATGGCTTCCAGTAAGGGTTGAGACTCTCCCTTGTCCACGGTCACTTTAAGGGCATTTTGTCCCAGTGCCTCCGGGAAAGCGATGGGCACATTCCGACGACCTCTTCGACCCCAACTAAGACCCCTCCTTCTACAAACGTCCAAAGCCCAGAAAATGTGATGTAATTGGCAGTTTTTTCATTCTGTCCCGTTAGCCCAATTGAGAGAGGGGTGTTAGGGCCGTCTCCTAAATACTCAATTCGCGCTGCGGCGATAACAATAGTACCGATAGAGGTCATTTGAACAAAGTGGGATTCGCGCCTTCTTTCGCTGCAATTAGCGACTTGTCTGGCTGGCTGGCTGGCTGGGTAAATAAATCACTAGGATGGAGAAAAGCGGCGGCTGTACAACGTTATCAAACTAATGCCTAAAGAGCGTTAGGGTGGCATCATGTTTTTGTGAAGATTTGAGGCGGGTCACATTTTTGTTATATTTTGTTTAGTGGTTCCGACGATTTATGCAGTTTTCGTTTTACAATATTGTCGTGGATATTTCCCATCTGTTGCCTGACTATAGATACATTTATTTATCCGCACTGCTCACACCGAGAGCTGCGTCAGTTGCACTGGCTGCAGCACCGGTAACGATAACCATCGTCTTGCCGTACGAAAGGCTAGTTGCCTGTTTGCCTGCCTGTTTGTTTGCTGACGGTTTTACTTGCTGCCACTGTTTTTTGGCTGCTGTGGTGATAGTGACGTCACGGCTAGTAGCTGTTGCGGCAGTGACTGAGTAGATACCCGCTCCTGCGTCTGGTTGCTTTTAGCTTATTTTCTGGCGGCGGGAGGCTCTCTTTGGCCCCGGCGCGCTGCCTTCTGGAGGCTCAGTGCCATTCTCGTGGCGGACGAAACGGCGCAGCCAGCGCGCCGAACACACAGTCGCCTGCCGCTGGCCACTTTGATGTGAGCCTCCTCTTAGCTATCGCGAGACATTCTAGTCACCATCAGCGGCGTTCGGAGAGCCCTCTAGGTGGCGACGGCGGACAGTGAGTGGACCTACCTTTGGCCGATCGACATACCGGCGCGCGACTGGCCGAGAAGATATAATTTTGTCGGTGCGATATGTGAGTCGAAGGGGAGACAACAAACTGTGATGCGTGCTCTCGTGCGCAGCAGCGACAGCTCAGACCGTTAAGCCGTCAATAGTCACTGACATTTTACCTCTACTACTGCCGTTGGGGCCGTTGTTGCGAAACCACTCAGCAAGGGGCTTCTGTAGCAGCAGCCCGTGAAGGGCAAGGGGGGAGGGGCAGCCAGCCAGCCAGCCAGCGGCCACGCGGCGGGTGGAGTGAGCGCGGATCAACGTACTATACACACACGCACATAGTTTGTGTGGTGCTGCATAGCGCCTCGATGATCCCAAAAATACCCCTTAAAGATTCCGCCCTCGCTTTCTCGAGCGATAGAAAACGACCGAGGAATGTAATTGTCACCGAGAAATCCCCTACATGCAGCATTATTTAGTGGTTTGTCTATTATTCGTTTGCATTGGGCGAGCTGTCATTGGCGAATGTCCTTCGAGTGTCCGCCAAAGGTGACCGACGTCATCAACGTCGAGCGATGGCGGCTACGGCTGCGCCTGCACCGGCAACGGTGTGCCGTGCGTATGGATGCATCTTTCTTGGCCTTCCGCTTACTGCTGCTACCACTGGACCAATTCAGAGGTCCCTTAAACAAAAAAAGCGCCAAATATATGCGTGTATGCGTCTAGAGTACAAATAGGGTCAGTATAGCGGTGCTATTCGAGGCCTATATAACGGCAATACATATGGTGACGTGATGATGTCGACGTTGCCGAAACCACGATACTGCTATCATAGCTCTTGCAGTATGCACTATTCTACGTCAGTTCCGCCCGCCATTATATGTACTATAATAAATACTAAACGTAATAGAGTTACATTGATCGTAGTGGCTGCAGCAGCGGTAGATGTAAACGCTGCAGACGGCGGAGAAGGTGCGGGCAGCATGGCTGTAACAGGAGAAGAACCCGTGCTGAAATAGTGGGTAGCATAACTGCATGCTAAGCTGAAGAGAGATACGTAGTGTTCTCGGTTCGAATCCAACAGTGGACGCACGGCAGCGAGCCGTATGGTGAAATGCGCTGTGGCCATGGTGCTCAATGTGAAACTCGAAACATCTACTTAGCACAAAAAGGAGTAGTGGTGCCCTGCTTCATTGTCTAACGCCTCGTTGTTCGCGCACAGAGCTGTGACTTGGGCTAAAATGATGCCAGCAGAAGCGACTGTCAAAGTCATCGAGCCAGTGTCGGGTGTTACTGAGCCCGCCAGTAAAACAGTCAGCGAGCGACTAGGTCCATATCGACGGCGGGGTGACCCTGTTTCCTTGGTCGCGACTATCTTATCAACACAATAATTACCCTTTTGCTACTAATACAGACACGTACTAGAATTGTTGTGATTATTAAAGATTCCCGATGCTGATACTGCTTCTGACGTTTGTGCTTCTCCTGTTCACGATAAACTGTCGTGGTTGGATAAGGAGAAGAGTATTTCCAGTTATTATATGTATTCACTTTCTAGTAAGCTCTTTAATTGGTTGGTATCAATGGATTTATTTATTACGACCCCCTCCAGCGCTGTTTGCGACCATGCCGTCATCTTTACCCGCGCACGAAAAAGCAGCAAACATAATTTCATAGTTGGCGCATATCCGTGGCAGTTGGCTCGTTCCTTGCTGATTGAAAATCAGCTGCTGATTCGTCGAGGGTGACGATGGACAGAGGCGACTGATTTGTGGCGCTGACTGCGTAATCTGAACGAGTAGCAATGCTGCTCCCTGAATAAGCCGGTTAGCCAGCCGGCCATTGATCAGGGAGTGATGCTGATGATACTGCGAGCGCGTGTTTGCGCCTTCGTATGGCCGTCAACTTTGTACGGTCGTGGTGGAGATACTGTTTTTCCGTCATCAACATCATGACCGTCACCGCGGCTGTCGTAATGTCGATGGTGGCAGCTATTGCTGTTCTGTGTGTCGACAAAAGCTCGTTTCTCAGACCAACTATTTAATTCTGTTTTTTTCGTACACAGTATTTTTCGTTGAATGGATTTTTTTTTTTTTTTTTTTTCGGATTAATAGAACGGGAAAATAACATATCAGTTCGGCGCCAATAACGGCAGCTGCTTTTGTAGAATAGTAATATTAATAGTAGCGTATAACTCATAGTGAGACGCCGAACACTGCCCAAAAACCTATACGCGCGCTAACGTGAATGGTTTCAAAAAGAACGATTTTCTAGACTTTTTTTTTAACCGCCAATGAGCATCGATGACCTTACACATAAACGTGCTTAATCGGATTTAGTCTCCTCTCCACACTATATATATATATATATGAGTAATCTATGCGTGAGTTGATCATTTGTATTCAAAAATTGTACGCTTAGTTTGACGTAGATACGTATTTCAAACTGTGGTACTAAAAATGGTCCGTTTAGGTCTCTATATAGGTATACGGTAAAAGCAAAATTTGCCATACTATGAGTCTGACGTTTTTCCATGTTAATTACTGACCGATGACTCGACCCGTTGTTACACTTGATTTCATAAAGTGATCACGCAGCTTAGAAAACAGTAAGATTCTATTTATGTATGTATAATATATTCTGTGTGTAATGAAACGACAGCTATTGGGTTCGGCTAGACTCCGTGTTTCTTGGATGCGATTTGGTCGATTGAGGCATTTCTCGTGTTCGAATAGGGATGCGGATAGAGGCGCGGAATTAACTGCAGTTTGGTTCTTGACGGAAAAATGGTATTTTTTTCATGGCAAAAGCAGCTGTTGCTGCGGTTTGAGTTTCCGTTTTCAACAATGTTGACAGTAACAAAGTTTAACCGATTTACACTCTACCTGGGGGCCGTCGGTGGCCAGCCGATAGAGACTGCTCCTCAAGGCAGCGGCAGTTAGGAGTGCAGACAGCAAAATACATCGTTTGAGCTCTATCATCTTAAAGTTCATTGTAATTCATACGTGTACGTTACTACGAGGAGAACAGATGCCGACAAAATGGGGACTGTCATTGGCAGCCCGTCCGCCACAACAAAGCATCGATTTCCGATGATAACAACAAACAACACCAATAACGATGTTCTTTTTGGCGACTCCATCGATACATGACAAATCGTCGTTGCAGCGGGCTAAGCATAGTAGCCAAAAGGAGAAAAACTGTGACCGATGTTAACGAAAGACAGTGATTTCCTCCGACTGGCGCTCTCAGCGGCGATAGTAGAGCCAGCAATCATCATAGTCTGCTACTAACAGCAGTGCGAGAAGAGCTAGCTGTGGCAAAATGCACAGACTTCATGGCTTTTAATGCGCGAAGTGGGCTCGTGCTGCTGCTGCTGCTGCCGCCACTACCATTGCCACAGTCTGTTCTTATTCTTTTTTTCGTCATTGTCGTTCCGGTCTTGCTCGCTGGGCAGGACATGGCAGGATGACGGGGTCCCTCGTACCTTAAAGACGCAGCTAGCTTGTGTCTGTAGTAAGTGGAGCTAGACGGGCAACAATACAAAAGGGATATATACAATAGATATACATACAACAGTAGCAGTACATCTGTATTTTGTATTGAAGTGTTAGGTTGAGCTACGGTCGAGCCACTGGCCTTGAATAAGACGTATTCATAATACGCTGAAAAAGATTTTCTAGCATGCTATAAAACGTATAAAATAAGATAGAAAGAAATGTTTATGCTGAGCCTAAGTTTGGTGAGCAGTAATGTCGGCAAGAAATACAGGTGTGCGGTCGGCTGTGACGAAAGAGAGCTTCGATAACAGTCGCTAGTATTCGGTTTAGCTCATACAAGCAGTGGTCCTGCCTACTGCGTACCAGCTTAGTTGTGACAACTGGATAGTCGACAGACCAGTCTTTTTTGGCATTCTGGTTCAACTGGAGATGTTTGGACCAATGGGCGTAGAAAAAGAAGAAGAGTCGGGAGTACGCTACAGATTATCACCGGTAATTGACTGCATTTTCGAAATGGAGGCGACATGCTCCGCTCTTATTTCTGTGGTTTTCTAGTATGGCTCGCGACATGATTGCAATGGGTAAGCCTTACCTATTGATGGTCGTAACTGTTTGTTGCTCTGCATGATCCCTGGGTTTTGTGTACACAAAGCATGGCACGACGACAAAGATGTGTTTGATTTTTGTTTGCTCAAAATGCATATGTCTGCTCCTGCAGGATCAGACATGAACACTTTCGACCAGCTTTTGGCATTGTTTTTTTACGCTGACACACGCCTGCGACTAAAACTTGATGACAGCATTCATTAGAGATGTCGTATTCGGCATAAAATCGTCGGTGCTGCCGTTCCTCGTGTGTCGCCCCGCGTCTCGAACAGGTCGCTGCGTGTTTATGGCCAAAATAGAAATGCAATAACAACGACATAGATTCTAGGCTTGATATGAAGATGGGAAAGTATGAAGAGCGTCAGCTAAAAACAGAGTATGAGGTTTCATCTGCATGTTTCGTGTAGCCAAGAGCCGCAGGTCTCTCAAGATTCGAGTTGCAGGTCACATGGAAAGAGGAGAACCCGCTGCCTGGGGAGCAGTAACACGTTACTTACCACTACTCACTCACTACAAGTCATACGCTGCTATAGCCAGTGCGGCTGGCATTTAGTGGCCGTAATCGTCCGATGGTACTGCTGGAGGTTGCGGGCGGCGAAACCAGCCAACCGAGGCGTGTATATATATATATATATACATTGTCTAGGATACATAAATGTATGTGTGTAAGCGTCTGTGGCTGCTTGTGCTTGTCGTATGCCGTCTCTTGCATGCTCTTGGACGACTGGTCCAATGAAAGCTGTGATATTATTGAGCTCTTCTTGTCTTAGGATGGATCACCTCAACTCGGTTCCCGTGGATGCCTCACCACAAATAACTATATAAGTCTATGAAGCCATAGAGCACCCCCAGCATGGAGCCGAGCGCTCTGTGGCGAGTTACGTAACCACGAAAAGAGCGATTATATCGGTACCAAGACTACTATCATCCTATCATTTCTTATGTTTTGTAGACTAGTTTGCATGGCTTTCTTAAACGTAAAAAATATATTTGACATCGATGAGTTTAAGATGCACTTTTGCATATGGCTGCTGCGACGATAATTCCAACAACAGTGATAGTATTCATTATTATAGGTACGTGTGTTTAGCTTTCAATACGTGAGCCTTATGGGCACAAAATTACGGGCTCTCGCCTAAATGGAAAGGGAAGAACTAATGAAAATAGCCAAAAGAAAAGTGCTTGTTAGTCATAACTCCTTAAAACATTAGAACATTGTTACGACTGCCCAAAAGCAACCGAACTAGTCAAAGTTAATAAAAAATGAAGCTTGCTCTTTTCTGATATCGTCACAGTTATGCTTCCGCAATCGATGCCAAAGGACGGGAGCGTAAGTCGAAAAGACAGATACGATTTTAGAATGAATGACGAAACGTCCGGTACCCTGCCCGCCGGCGTGTTCTGTGCGGTGGGCTTTGGTGAATTGTGGTCGATTTGCTCCAGCCGTGAAGTACCTGAGTCACTGTAGAATGGCTCTGACGGCAGAGTCAGTATACACTACGTCCTAGTACGGACCTGACATCGCTCGATCTGTGCCTTGAACAACGATGCTGCCCGGTCCCGTGTTGACCCACTGGAAACAATTCCTAGTTAGAGCTGTTCAGCGAGCCACCTGAAACCACAAGTTCTCGTTACAACTAGCCGATATTTTGTTCCTGAATGCGGAAGATCTTGGCAGACAGACCGGATTATACACTGACCATCACAAAGACGCAAGGGCTTTGTCGCAAACACCGAGGCACACAAAAAGTCCCTTCCAATGCGCGAATCTGTTATAAAACGACGTCAAACAAAACAAGTAATAGCTAATAGCGCCTAATATGAAGTCGAAGTCGCTCATCTTGCCTCAATGTGTAACAGGATAGGTCTCCCAAATAGCGTGAATTTCTCTAATAGCAGGATTCCAAAACAAATATCAATATAATGAAAATAACCACCTCTTTGCAAAAAATGCAAAACTACGATGCTGCTTAGCTTTTCTTAAAAGCTTTAGAAAAAAACAGATCCTAACGAAAAAAAATTCTATATTCTACTTGTCGAAAAAGGTTAAATACGCAAAAAACATTATAGTGTCATAAGTGACGTCACAATAGTTTAACTACCCATTTTGGCTTCAAGTGACTCGTGCGCCTTCGCTACGTCCCGGCTGTGTGTGTATAAAATACCCACACGCAGAGGAATGACTGAGCGTGCAGGCGATCATGCGATTGACCAAAATGGTTGGCGCTGCTGCTGCTCTTGCCATATTGACCAACAGGTTAACAATCTACAATAACTTAACAAACAATCGTGTAGAGGTTTTGTCAGATCAGAAGACTAGAAGATCAACTATCTGTCCAATACAACAAACAAGCGATAACCGTAACGATTAAGACAAATGACGGGGACAGATGCGCGCAGTAGCTGCATTGTACCAATAAATAAGATTATGTGCTGCAAAAGCTAGGTTACATGTATTTATTGTTGAACACTCCCACTATCGCAGAAGCAATTCAGTAGCTGGATGTGTTCT
This sequence comes from Varroa jacobsoni, assembly GCF_002532875.2. Classification (NCBI taxonomy): domain Eukaryota; kingdom Metazoa; phylum Arthropoda; class Arachnida; order Mesostigmata; family Varroidae; genus Varroa; species Varroa jacobsoni. The sequence continues at coordinate 273,857 of NW_019213306.1, read as the reverse complement.
TTGCTTAACGGCTCCTAAATTTCTCTAGATCTTATTAACGTTTCAAGGCATAAAAATGTCTTTTTTTATACTGTTACTGATACACCATTCAAGCATTATGACCAACATCTACATTCTGAATACCGTGAAGTAAATGTCGCGCTGAAATTTCTCCAGATCTTTAAACCAAAGACAACAAGAATCTCAGCCGCTCGTGTTGCCATTGTGTAAATACGATAATACGATCGATTAGGAACAGTATCGATAAGACTTTCATTTGCATTTAGTAATTACGCTAAAACAATGTGCCGCCGGTTCGAGAAGATTCCTTTGTAGGTTGCTTATAGTATATGTACATGAGGCCAACGTATTTACTCAAGTACGTTGGCCTCATGTACATCCTTTCGCGGCGGACAGTCCGCACCAGACGAATGAATCGACACGTATGCGGTAAATGTGGAACTGCTAGAGGTAGTAGATATATTACTACATGGACATTGTAATGTCACTATTGTAAGTCGTCGCATTTGGGGCTTGTGAGCTGATTTATGACAGCCATAAATATCGATGATACAGGTTCGAGTTTGCTTGCCGGGTTTGATACCGTTGATGCTCTCTTCTTCTTCCGATGATGATGCCTTCTCCTCTCCGGTGTCTGCTAGTTGAACTGCCTTGTATGTATGTCAACTATCACTTAATAAACCGTTCACTCTATGGAAATGGTCACAAGTTGGGTCAGGGAGGAGAAACCGCGGGATTGTCAGTCGTTTCATAGGAGTCACCATACAGTGGCAACAAACAGTCCTATAATCATCGCCATCGTGATTGCAGCAGTCGATCACTGTGGCGTCGTCACATACGACGCAATGGAGGGATGAGGTGCGCGTGTTGGCGTCGGCGTTGAAAAAAAGTAAGCAAGGAGTACTATTACAATAGTTGCTTCTACCCTGTTATCCTCTAACAGTGGAGTTATAGGACATTTCTGAGTTCTCTGACTAAATGCAGCTGTGAGTTTTAGAAAGGCTGGATGGATTTACTTTGTACCTGTTAGACAATATGGCAGTGATTGTACTAATGCTTGCGTATCCTCCAGCCCCTGCCATCGACCCCGTCGGTATAGTTACTTGGGTTTAAAATAATTGTCGTCGCTGATGACCGGCCTTACGCAAACTTCGTCGTAACAAACGATGCACACGCACGAGTGTGCGGCATAGAGATAGTTAAGTGATAAGATGTAAAGGGCAGAAAACCTTTGAAAGGTAGACAGGTGGCAGGTTATGGATTGCAACGCAGGTTCGCCTAAGCTAGTTCCAGCAACAACAATCGTAATAATGACGCTACTTGACTGTGTCGCCGCTGCCGCCGCCGCCGTGACGATTGCCGCTGCTTGCACAGGCGGCTGAAATCATATCTGCAAATGAAGGCTTTATATGACGGGATTAGAAGCTATATTGAAACAGCGTAGCAGTGAAATTCGTAATAAAAATAGATGCAAAAACAGTCTTTGGCACGGGTTGTTGTGACTGAATCGGAGGCGTCCGAGTTCGTCTCCGCATTATGCCTGATACTTTGTCGTTGTCATCGCTATAGAGTGATTCAGTATGATGGAAGACGTTGCGTGCTCAACTTTCTGGGCGCAGCAAAATGATCTGGCATCGCATCGCATCTTCCATTCTTTCCGGCAATATTAATCCGCGCAGGGTTGCCGCCTATCCCAAACACGCACGAGCTGCATATAATGTTGTATGTCGATGATGGAATCATGTTTACCAGATTGTCCATCACTATCGTTGACTTCGCTATTTGCTTTTGCGACACTTGCGCCCCGCATGGCTCGGGTCCATTGCTAATGTAGGCAAAACGGCATATACTAAACAAGATGTGACTAACGTGAAGTAATCGGAAGAGATTCCGTCACATTAAGTTAAGCAGCAATCAAACTATGTGAGCATTACTGACTTTGGCAAGGCAACTCACCGGCATCGCCCATGACATCGGCCCAGCCCTACAAATGACCCTAACAGCACTCTTTTAGGACCTCGTAACGATGGCCATTACTGCTGCTACCAATGCTGATGATGAGGACCGGACAGTACTTCTCCCTTGTTTGTTTCCATTGGCAGCGGCTCTTGTATGCTGGCATTCGTTTCAGCTGCTCTTGCTGATTTGTGTTTGTCAGTTTCTGTTCATGAGGCTGTTGTGACTACAAAAGCCCCTGCCTCATGTATTCAGCTCAATTATGTCTGCTGTGGCACTATTGGGTCGCCATGTTGTTTAAGCCGTACAAAATCTATTAGGGATAGCACCCTTAACTGTACGTCTCCCTTGCCATGCATTGAAGCCTTTTTGAAGAATAAGGACCTCACCTTTTCAGTGTTACCACTATTTTTGCACTGTAGACGAAGGCTGTAAAAAAAGAGAAAGCAAGAAGACGATTCAGGGCGCCTTATGTAGACCTTCTGGTCATCGATGACCGCCGTCGTCGATGACAGTGAAGAGCTGAGTCTTGTAAAGGGAGCCTTCGGGGGCTGTTGGCTCTTGGGTCTTGCTGCAGGGTCGCCGGTTAGGCATAGTTTACTTGCCTGTAACGGCATCACTGTCGTCCTATAGTCTACTTCCAGTTGATTCATAGTGCCTCTGCTGTCAGAATCGCGGCAGCGGACCTCTATGATAAAAGAACTCGGCGAACAGAACGCGTTGATCTTCTTTGACGGCAGCGGTAGTCAAGCAGGAGAACCGACACGAATAATGCTGTAGTAACGGGCTGAACTCGATGCCCAAGTGTACTGGGGCCAGCGATATATTGAAATAGCGGCCATAGGTTTCTGTATGTATTTGTTCATGTCCACACCTCAGGAGCAGCGCACAGAGACATTTGTTGGATGGCTGTTGTTATTAGTTGGATTGGTGGATGCGCCTCGACCTAGTGACAACCGCTACCTGCCGAGCTATGATAGAGCAAAGCTCGAATGGAAGACATGTATCTTTATTGGCAGGGCAAGAGCCGCACTTAATATTGGAAGATTAATCCACGAATTCAGGTAAGGGCAGGTAGGAGCCCATGAAAAACGCATGCTTGAGTAAGCAGTAAAAAGATTTCAAAACGAAGCAGTACTGGCTTTAGCGAGTTATGGTCAAAAAATGACTGGTCATTTGGCTCCATATTCATGGCCCACGCTTATAGTTGTTGATATCCGTTTCGTTTGCGACTTAGTGCGCGAACGCCAGTGGGCAAATGGAAGAGGCGTTAGGAAAGACCGGTGGATCAGAGTAGGCATAAAGTGATTCACTACGGATAGCAGCGTTGTCCTAGCAGAGTGCGAACAGTAACGACGCTGGGGCGGCCGAGGTAATCGAATGGAGCAGTTGCGTATATCGAAACAAGTTCGGGTGGCCACATTTAGTGGCAGCCTAAGTAGGATCGACGGCCTGCGTTCGAGATTACCAAACTCATTTCACTTCCTCTTTTTCTTTTGCTTCTGTTGGAGAATCTGCTAATGTGCCATGTTCTCATTGTTACTACAGTCTTACTTAGTTTTACTTGCAGACTATATGGCCTTAATAATATTCAGCAAACATAATGGGTATAAACTGCAACAGTATCTGATTATGCTATCAAGGCTTCGCGTAAATTAGCATCAAGATACTGGTTTGATAAAAAAGAAAGTATTTATAGAACAACGCAGATACGCGTAATGTTTGCAGCTTATACTTTCATTAATCGTAAAGCTTGCACGCTTCTGTAAATCGAGTTCCATCTGGGTTATACTGGCATTTAATACGACTTGGTAAAAATTCTTCTGGTCAAAACGAGTTGTATCGCCATATCCTATACCGTTTTTCCGTTTCACTTTAGTAAACGGTATTCCTTTTCGCATCGAACTGTTTCGTGAACAAAACGAAAGCGACGAGTCTGTCGAGGCGGTCAGGGGTGCGTCATCGATATCAGACGACGTCACGTAAGTCAGTCAGTCACCCTTCCTCTAACCGTCATATTCATCGCTGCCGGTATAAAGGGGGTAAGCTGGAATAACGAGGTTTAGGAAGACACTCCAACGGCTAAATGGGGGAAGATCTGTGTGGTGATCGCTGACAACAGTAGACAAGAGTAGCATCAGAACAACAGTGTAGAGAAGGCTGAAATAAAAAAATGAAATGACCTGCAAAGCTACAAAAGGGCACGCCGTCTTTCAAGGAGTACAGAATTCGAGTAAAGCAAACTAATGGGGTTAGCGTTATGAGGTGAGCCGAATCACGCCCCTCAGTAGGTTAGTTAGTTAAAAAAAAAATGAACGCCAGTTATTTGTCGATTTTCTTTTTTACTACATGAAGAAGTAAAAGATTTTCGGGGCGGGCTCAGCGAAGCTGGTAGAGGCAAGGCAATAAAAGTGGACCAAAAAGCTTTTTCGGTGCTTTTTACTAAAGCTTGGGACTCGATGTGTCATTACTGCGTCACCAAATACCAGCGAGACAAGTGTTCAAATAAACTGCTACCTACCAACTGAAGATTGTTAAACGGGTACAGTTGGATGAACGCAGCAGTGGAGGGCTTTATTCTGCACGTGCCTTCACATAAACTAATCGGGTATACATTATTAATATTTTGATAGTTATAGGCTGTATCAAGCTTAGCATTTGTCAGGTCGCTCGCTGAACTAATAGGTGCGTGTAGCAGCGATCTGAACATGTTAAGGTATTACATCGTTTGGATGGCAAAGTTAGGCCACGTCGATATGTATAAGGCATATAAAATAACCGTACTAATAAATAAAAGTAGTTATTTTACATTGAATGCGTAAGAAACTCTCTGTAGTATAATCTCAGCTAATGGATTATTTGATCATTATTAATACACAACCTGTAAAACGCCAATGTTAAGCCACAAGGAGTACGTGTTTTATATGTATTCGTGCAGAGGAGAATGGGGCATTCGGGCCAAAAGTTGTATTGATACTACAAAAGAGAAGAAGTATGCTAATACATCTATCGAAGGTTCTTCCATTATTTGCCGTACGTAGACAAACATAAATTCAATCCTTTTTCAAGAAAATATTAATTGAAGACAATGACGGCGACAATTAATTGGAAACAACGACGCTTTATAACTATTTGTTGCAAAGTTAAACAAGTAGTGCTTATGACTCGTCTACATTTACAAGCTACATTTTGCCTGGAATGTGATGGCTCATATAGACCTTACGATAAGTATGTGATTTATTTCAACTACCGTAATTCCCAGGTAAATGCGGCTTAAATCTGTACGCAAGGAGCCGCTTAAGACCGAATGAATCGCAGCTCGCCAGAAGCAATTTGTTATTTGCATGCATTTTACTGGCAACAACAGCAGGGCCTACCCCGGATGACAAGCTATGCCAGATTGACAAGGAAACCCGATGTTGATTACGAACGCGGTTAGAACAGCGACCCACTCGTCGAATGCATGTGGACGCATTGGAAGGAGGTCTGCTTTCGTGGTTTACCTGCTCACGGACGTCATGGACTCTCCGCCACTAGTCCCCCTACTATGTCCGACCTGAAATGGACTCGTCGAGTAGAACCCATTTCTTAAGTCCATGGTCGGCCTTCCCTCCAACTTTTGAAGCTAGCGTGATGGAAGAGTTGGCAGTGCCATAGTTTGGAGCGGTCATAGGCTAAAGGGCGTTCGAAGCGATCGCAACGACGTGTACGGGGTTTACAGCGGAGCTGTTTGATATTCCCAAATGAAGTGGTACCACCATCTGAGTACTACTCTCACAAAAGGCGTCAGGAAAGTTTCCTTGTCTTAACCCAAGAGACTTTCTGATGGACCGATTGGAACTACCATACGTCTTAGGGGTTTTCTGAGGGACATCATAGGCGAGTGACGATTTCATCAACTACGTATCCAGGTCTGTGTCGGCTAATAAAAAGTCGTGACTCCTGTGAATATTGGAGCTACAGAAGTGCCGAACAGAAGTAGATTCGAGTCTGAGTAGTGGCAGGCGTGAGACGGCGGAGAGGCCCAATAAGCGTTTAGCAACTGCCGCAGATACTTAAATTGCATGAAGCAGGTTCGTTTTAAAAAATCGATGCCCAGAACCTTGCTCCTGTCAGTGTAAGTTGTATAAACTGCGCCGTCCATGACCCACTTGTGCTATAGATCAAAATTTTAGGCCGAAAAGTACTCACTGGATTTTGGACAGAAGTAAACGCAGTTTGTCCGCACTTGATCCTAGGTTACGTTCAGTGGAAATTACAAGGCCCTCAAAGCGTTTGTACTTGTACTATATCCGCCGGACGACGGTTCTAGGGGGTGGTTGACATTGCGGGTCGGCGGGGCTGTTTCTTATAGTCAGACACCTTCCAGAGATTTTAAGCAAGATTTCAATTTATAAAGAACCACTTTAAACTACCCGGGCACCAAATTGCAGCTGAACAGGGTCTTTAGCTGTTCCAAGGTGGGTTTGTATGCGTCCCGGTGTAGTTGTAAGCACGGATGTTCAAGACCAGTATTATGCGCTGCTAGCTTACAGCATTACTTTACAAGGCCAAGGAATCGAACCACTTTAGGTCAGCATAGCGAGCTTAAAATAGGGCTGACAACAAAACTAAAGCCCTCTTGCACCCGTCAATGGTAACGAGCCTTCTCAGGCTCGTTGTCATCGATGGGTTGGAGGTTTTCGAGGGGGTTGACATCAAAGCAACGCAATAGCTTTATAAGGGTATTCACGGACTTAATTCTTTAAGCAGTTAGATAGATTCACTGATGGCGCTGTGTAGCACACGATCCCGGCCGGCGATTTACCGCCAGTTTACTCCCACCTGCGAAGAGATAGCTCATAGATGACGAGGTTTAAGCTGTACTGGTGGACGACAGCGTTACTATGATACACGAAATGGGGCTTGTTTACGTCGACGATGTCAGTCTAGTTATCTGATCTCGACACTCACATGACACACCTGCAAGAAGACTTATTGCTATTGACTCCGTCTGCCTGAGGGTAAAAGCAAATAAATACATTTTCATAACCCAAGAGACAGTATATCTAGGCTATAACAGCATAGTTGCCGGAGTTTCTCTGAAATCCGAAGAAAGTTTGAAAGATTAGGAAGTTAGTTTCCCGAGCCTACCTTTTAGTGATTAACACGTTAATACGGGACTTTCACCAGATCGTAAACCCGCTGTACGTTATCACCAACACGAAGAACTTCGAAAGCTAACCCGTATGTAATCGTATCGGCTATTGCAATCTTAGGTTACAGACGAGCACAGTTTCGACATGATCTGAAAGCGAGGTTACAGATGGGCCCCAGCAGAATCAAGCTAATATGTAGCATAGGCCGCTGAGAAATTTCAAGTATGCTTGTATGGGTGATACGTCGCGAAAAAGGCATTTGAACCTCTAAGAGGCATGGAAGGGCCTTCGGCTTGGAACTCGGATCTTACAGGAGTATAACTTCGAAGTTGTCCACAGCAATGGTTCCGCCAACGTCATGTGGACGCTTTTTCAGGCCTGACCCTGCCGGTGGTACAAAGCGGCACCCTTAAGGTGGACAAAATTCGAAGGGCGTTGAGGGAAACCCTTGCCAACGTTTAGTATTTAGTTACTACTAGGGTCCAAATATGGTTTAATATAAATGATGATTATATTTTATTTGGAAACTTACATTGCGTTTAGTTCAATATAGTCATTAATGAAGTTATAGAGGTGCTATTTAGATTACTTGTTTGAGCCTACTGCAACTTACGATCGGGTATCGACGAATAAAATTGCTATGACAAGTGACAAATCGTTACTTTAATTTAAAATTAAAGCAGATTGATAAACTAATATCCAGAATGCAGGTCTCTAATGACGACAACCTATTTATTTTCTATAAGAAAATGTCGTATATTGTTATGAGTAAATTTCTACAACCACAAACTTAAGAAGTAGCATGTTAGCTGAGTGTGGATGAGAAGTGTACAAAGAACATGCATGTAGATTGTACCTAATGATTACAAGCGACTTTAAGAGATGAGAGACAACACATATGATCGACTACAACGTCTGTACGCTAAAGTGACCAATAAAGCAGTGCTTAAAGCATTTATTCACAGGTTCATCATTTTCATGCACACGGGTTTAGCAAGGGCTCGCTAATCAGCAAGCCGAGTCTAATGATACATGCCGTTTGTCGTTTGAAATTGTAGTAAAAATCACAATTTTCTACATCATCTTCTTCATCTGCTTGGCGGCATTCTGGACGGTTATGCTGGTCATCTTCTATCAGACACTCGATGCCTTCCAGCCAAAGTGGACCCTGGACGCTAGTCTCATTGGCACTGTACCGGGATTAGGCTTCAGGCCACGCCCACCGCTGTCTAACATCGACTCAACACTCATCTATTTCAAGGTATCTAAGCCGTTAGTGTATATGTTATATTATAGCGCTCTTTGTTATGTGGAAAGACGCCAGGGCGCGTATCTATATGGTGGTTTTCATACCAACCGTGGGAACCCATGAAGCGAACTACAGCGGTCCATAGATCCTGTCTCGCGAAGAATATTCATACCGGTAAACCGTTGCCCTTACTCAGGAAGCAGTTGGATTCCTTTTGCTCAGCTAATAGTTTCTTTATCGCCTTCCGGTGACAGTTATTTCATTTTCTTTTCCTGATCATATTACCACATCTATGGCACATCCTCCTGAAGCCGTCATTTTCAGATATATTCTGATTTCAATTGGCTCTGAACTACATGCCCTTGCGAGCGATTCAGATTTTCTGGCCTTCTACAGCGATTCTGAACAGATACAGTTGTCTAGTTCAGTATCATTACTTACTCGTTGTTGTGTTTGTATTTTTGCTTACACGATATATTACTTGGGTGGGGGGTACGTAACCAAATCATTGCAAAGCTAGTTCCTGCAGATATGACGAACGGAGATGGTAGACTACCAAAGAAGGGGAGGCGAGAATTTATAGAGCTGAATTGGTGATGTCATCGAGAACTAAACACGTCAATGACTACGTCTAAGCGCAGCTGCACTCGTTGGGCTCAATGTTTCTCGGAAACAGCTTAGTCTTTTGCTTCTTGTCTTCGTATGCCCCGTTGCCTACGGTTATTCCACAGTGAAAAGAGTGTTCGACTACGAATTACAATGCTACCCTGCATGTAGTTACAGAAACAGACAGCGCATGACGTCGTGTCAGGGGGTTAGAAATTTAGTGGCTACTATCCTCTTTTACACTTTTTCAAACAATAGGACTGCAGGACTATAACGTGCAGGAGAAAGCAATGCCAGCACTAGCAGTAGAGCGACGAGTGCGCGGCTGAGGTGAAAGCGTTGCACACGATATAGGTGGATTAAATACCCCAGCACCCAAGTAACATTACGTATCAACACAACCAAATAAGCGTTCCACAAGTTCCGCTTCTGCTGTCCTAACTTAGGCAGCAATACTGCTAATGTAAGCATGCAAAGTTCGTAACAGTGTGTTAATCAATAAATCATAACTAACAATTTCTTATTAACTGCTTGAAGTTAAAACGGGGTCCAAGGATTGATAGGAATCGAGTAACAATAGTCTTTGAATAAAAATTCTTTCTAACTAGCCTTTATAACCATAGAAGGTGCCTTTCATTATGCGCTCTGTTTACCGGCAAAAACAATTATAGTAACTATTTCCCATCGAGGTAACGGCTCATGGAACTCGTTTGCTGCGTGCCGAGTAGTCACGATACTGTGTATTGCGATATAGGACAGTTTACAAGGTGCATCTATCAGCTGAGGCCTTTAGGAAAATTGGGCGAGCCAGCTGAAAATTTCGAAACTTCGATTGGTTGTTTAAGGTCTAACTATAATACCTATAGCTCCGCATTTTGGTTATTTTCTGTGGCAGGCGGGAGGAAGCGACAGAGATTCATACAAGCACTGGGTGAAGGACCTCGATGATTTTATTGAGAAGTATCGCGATGCAGGCAACACCGGGGAGCACCTTACTTCTGAATGCGGTGTAGGAAGACCCGCGGGCGATGGCAAGGCCTGCATCATCAAGGTTGATGATATCTACAAGACGAATTCAAATTGCTCTACCCAGGAGGACTATGGGTAAGTTAAAAGCTGCTATGAATATTAGAAGAACTTTAGCTTTAAAGTGAATGAGCAGCTATCCAGTTCAAAAAGTCACTGGATGTTTCATATTTGTTTTCGTGAATCGTTTCAGCTACAAATATGGAACACCCTGCGTCGCTCTGAAAATCAACAAGATCTACGGCTGGAAGCCCTCGCCATTCTTGAACAAGGTCTTTCCTCCAGGGTTTCCCGATGGCCTAAAAGAAAATTACGAACACGGTCGCGTGTACATCTCTTGCGAGGGCGAAGTACGTTAACGACAATGTTATTCTTTCGTTGCATGTTTTATTCTGTTGCATTGAAGGTCATTTGATATTCAAAACAGGGTTCTATGACAATATGCGGATGACTGTGGTACGCAATGTGTTTGCAATGACTTGTCGAAACGCTTTCAGCAACTTTGTTATGTATAATCATGCCTAAAGGGGCAAAGCATAACTAAAGGCTGAATGAATGAAGCAATGCTTTGAGGGACAAAGACGTTAGATATAATAAGTGCTGACCCCTCCGCTAATGGTTGACGCAGTTCTCGCTCTAATCGAGAACGCTTTGTCTAAGTGATGGAGCTGTCCAGTGCAGGTATCCGATCATGGCCATTGGACACTGAGTTACTACTATTGCCTGCCTCTACTTCTTACCTTTTGTGGGACTGTTTCTGCTCTATCATCAGAACCGTCGCACTGTTTGCTCATGTCTATCTTTCGTCCGCTAATATACGCTTCGTCCGTCTACAAGTGCATCTAATGTATTGGCGGTTGATAAACAGCGCGCATCACTTATAGTGGCTCCTTGATGCTTCGTATTTATATCCCTACGAGGCACAGCCGTTGTGTTCTCTGTTGAGGCTTCCGATCGCTATACACAGTCCTTTTGGTGACAGAGAGAACCAAGCCACAATTGAAGCCGAGCTTCTCGTGCGTCGACGACGTGATGAGTCGTCCAGTCTCTAGTTAAGCTGATCATCTGGGATGCTATGGTAATACGCACTTGCTCTGTTGATTCTGTTCAGTCCGGTCACTCGGGATCTGTTCGCCTTCGAACGGGCCATTGCTTCTGCTGCTGCTGTTTGAGCGAATGTGGTCAGCGAGAGGCATGTGACGGAGGAGCAGCATGCCCAGTTATACTGCGTGGCCATTCAATGCTGACCCGGTGGCCCCAGATGCGAAAGCATTATTTACTATCTTAGGAAGGATAGTTACGATTGCTGTTGTAGTTGGAATACTGCTTCACTACTTTTGTTTGACGCTAGTTGACTCCATTTGACCGAATGATACGAACGATCAGAGATAGCAATGTAAGTGTTCGCTGGTTAGTCCCGTGCGTGTTGATCTGAAACAATTACCTGTGTTCGGCACTGTTTTTTGATAACTTTTTCACGCCTCCTAATTCTTCTGCTATTGGGTATACCAAAACACTTATTAATTTGGGCGTCACAAGCTTAATCAGAACACTATTTGAGGCTTGCTTATAAGAACAGTGGCAACGTTCTCAATACTTTTTAAACAGGAGCGTTCTTTTTCTGTCGCCCCCTTAGTATTTCGTATCCTACAATACAAATATTCTACTGTTTATAGGATTGAGTAGCTGACTGCTAATATCATATATATTCATCGTATGGTAATTCATTTGAAATACATGCATGTATATATCTATTTATTGATCATAATGGCGCTTGCCTGGCGACGCGTCTGCTCAGTCTAGCTGTGATTCGCCCGTTTGTTGTTCCTGTCGTTTTGAGTGGTCAGTGCAGTGCGATCGAACGCTGCCGCGCCGCTTGTACCCATTCTGTTAGAGGAGCGAGAGACTGTTATGACTTGGTCACCTTGGATGCAACAAGAGTAATGACCTAGGCTGCCGTCCTTACTTAGCCGGTTGCGTCCACGCTAGATCTTAGTTACGGCAGAAGCAGCTACGGCAGTAGGGGCCGGTTCACTGGAGGTCGGTGACGCCAGTGTCCTAAGCTCAAGTTCTGGCGACGACTGACGCTTTTGTGGAATACCGTGGCGCGATATAACGATGCCGTTTTAACGGCTCCCGTTTCGACCCCCTTGTGTATGCCGTCCCTGGCGTTATTACTGTTGCCACTGTTGTTGGCGTTGTTCCTGAGTTGAGCCCTTTCGTATAAGGAACTTTTTCCACAATGGCGGCGACAGCAAGCATACATATGAAATCAGGAATAAAAAGGAAACGTAGCAAAGCGCTCTAAAAAGCGTCAGCTTCGCTATGTTTGCCAAGTCTATGTTGGATTCAACTTAGGTATGCTTGCGATTTTGCGGCGACAGTATGGCATATTTGCTTTACTTCGAAATTCTATTTCGCGATGTTCGTTGTATGTCCTATGACACTTCCTTTTGGTGGCTGGTCGTCTGCTGCGGTGCCCTTTCTCTCTAAACCCGCAGCTATATCACTGTCTGAACGCTTACGGAAGGTGGTCCCTTTCGTTGGTTGCAGCTCCTGCTTGGTTAACCGGTCGGCTGTTTCGCTGGTTAAGCAATGACGGCTATCCCATAGCCACAACGTCTGCTTTTATGAATATTGCGCTGTTTCTGCAATAGGTCTAACTTCCGTCCCTCCTTGCTTGTCCGTTTTTCTACCCGCCCTTTCTGACTAGTTGATGCCGATCCCAGTAGCTTTGTATTTCTGACTGCGTTATGGCGCAGTGCTTTCTGGTAGCGCCCGTCGCTGGCAGAAGGCGCTGCACATGATTCGCAATATAGCAATTATAGTTCGAACGCTGTCTTAGATTGGTTTGTTTTTTCGCTCACCGGCACGCTCGTTCAACGCTCGACGGCGGCAGACTGTTCCCCGACTCTCTGGCAGGAATAAGGCTATATGTGTGCGGGTGACTCTAGCTACTTCTGTCCGAGTTGCGCTAATGACGGTTTCTGCCAGGGCCATCAGTAAAGTAATGGCTGTAGTAACAGCTGAAAGGAGGACACAGGAAGGTGGTGCTGCTATAGTATTAGCAGCATTATTGTAACGACGTTCTGTGCCTTTACGTTTCTTCTCCTCGAGTTAACATCACCACTGATGACCTCGGTGTCCCTTTGCCCCATTGCCAGCATTTATTCGTTTAGCGGGGCCAAATCAGCGTTCATCCAACGTTCGCTCAACGGCCATTCGCCGCATAAACATCTGGGAGCAGTCCTACAGTGTGCCAAATACTTAAACAAGTATTTGGCACATCTTCTGCCCTTAATGAGTGAATGACATATATCTAATGCATCTATGCAGCTGACCGAGGTCTTATAAAACAATGACAAGCAGATTTTATTTGTTCAGATTCCAGCTTTTCACAGCCGTTGCTTGACGCTATAAAAGGCCGTGGCATTTCCCGACTTGCCTCTCTGTCGTTGCGAGAACCAGATAAGAGGTCTGAGACAGTCTTGATCCCAGACCATATCGACGACGTTTCAACCATTTATTGATATGAAGTTAAAATTATACACCTTTAGTACAGTATCGCAGACATTTGCTAAATTTTGTAGTCTGTTGTATTTTTCTTTTAAGTTAACTTTTTGTCACAACATATTCGAGCAAGTGGGCATCTACGGCGAAGCCAGGAAGTGGAAGGAGGAAGAACTAGCAGGTTGCAATCATCAGTTAGAGATACTATCAGAGACAGCCTTCAGTTTGAAGGCTTTACACGCTTTCGTGGAAGTTATCATCATTATCATCAATACAGATGTCGTAGAATGTGACAAAACGATAAGCTACTATTAGCGCTCACACAGACAATGAAACAAGTAGAAAAAAATTCGTGTTAATTGGCTGAAGGCCGCCGCCGTTTATGACCGTACACGGCGCTTTACACAGCGGGCATAATAGAGTAAGCACAAGTCGGTCTACTGCCTGTTCACTTTGTACGCAATTGGTCCCATTTTTCTAAACGGATACATCATAGCAATTTCGAGGATAAGCAAATCGAGGATAAGCAAATAAGTTACCGAACTTATGAGCTATTTCACATCGATCAAATGATGAGAAACAGGGCATTACTCTTTCATTAGAAGATAGGTCTGGAACCAATCAGATTGAAGCTACAGTTCGCTTACTACCGCGAATCGACCTGTACACGTATACAACAATTTCTATGATGACTATGCTACTGGTAGCGATGTATTTCGCTGAAACAAACCGGCGTCGTTTTGCTAAACCTGCACAACATCTCTTCGTTGTTATATAGTCGGCTCGATGTAAAGGTCCGAAGTAAGAAGTCAGTGAGGTTTGTATCCAAAGTTTCATCTTTTGCTTGCGCAGTAATAATTGTTGTTGAGCCAGTTAGCTCAGAAAATGAACTACACGCATTGACTGTTATCTTTCCAAGGATGAATTTTGACGTTTATCAATACGTGGCGTCGGAACGGGCCGTAGGTACGGCTCCTACATCTGCCCGTAGGGGTATATCATAATTCGTTTGGCAATTGCAGAGTAGGTAATCGAATGGGCGAACGAAATTATTCGCGTGATGGGTTGGCCATAATTCGAGTTTAGATTTCATATACTAGTATAGGCCAATCCCGTTGGGCTCCGGGCTTCGCTCTGTTAACTAATAGGAATGTTTTACCGCTTCATTTTACTTTAGGTCCACTTTGACAAACTAACATAACCTGGCGGGATTCCTTTAGTTCCTGCCAAGTGCCTATAGCAATAGAATTTTCTTTTAACTAGATACATTTATCTATGAAAATAGTGTCAAGTCAACAGTGTAGCAGATGTTATACATAACAGTTTTACAAAACATATGTCGTGATAGCTTGAAGAAACATAATTTGTATATTTGTTTACAACTAGGCTTTATAGGAAAAACGTTTGCTGGAGTATAGCTACAAAAGCCACTGCAAGAGGGCTAATAGCGTGAATCACACGGGCTAGAAACCTCTACAAGCACCACAGAAGCCTAACCATATGTATTAGGTCGCTAGTAGTAGCAGTGGAAGCAGAGAAGCAGTAGGGGCATGAAACGTGCAGGTCAGTCAACCGGCCACCCTTTCATGCCTCAGTACTGGTTGCCTGATCATCGCGCTCTCACTACGTGTGGTCGCGTCATGCAATGATGGCCAGGTTAGTGAGTGCGGCGTCGCACTAGTAGCTTCAGGAACTTACGTTTGTTGGTGATTGATTCATTGCAGAACGCAGCCGACCAAGAGAACATGGGCCCGGTCTCCTTTCACCCAAATCCGTACATCGATGACTTCCACTTCCCGTACACGAACGTGCCGGGCTACATGCCTCCATTCGTATTCGCGCAGTTCATCAAGCCCGAGCGGGGCGTCCTCATCAACGTCGAATGCAAGGCCTGGGCTGCCAATATCGTCCATGACCGACAAGAAAGGATTGGTTCCGTGCACTTCGAGCTGATGATCGATTAAGCACCCTCGGTTCTTCGGGCCATCTCCGTCTCCATGTTCGCCAAAATCAATGGTGGCAGCGAGTATGGCCCTCTGGGGAAAAAGGACCCCACCTCACCCATACAGTTGGTCAGTCGCCCTCGACTCTACGACGATCTACTACAGTAACGGCGAAGAACACCATTAGACTTCATTAAGACATCATAGACAATTTGGCTACATTGTCAGAGAGACCAACTACTTATCAAGTGGCACTGCGCTATCACATCCTGCGGCCTCCATCGCGCGCACCGCTGTGCGCAGCAAACTATCACGGGCACCACGACAGCCGGCCGGCCGGCCGGCCGGCCAGCCAGCCAGCCATCCAGCCTTCTGCAGGTGGTGGGGAAGGGGCCTAGCTGGTAAAGGTTGGCGCACCTGTGCACCGGCGCCTTTCTTCTCCAGGGAAATAATAACAATAGGCCAGATATAGGAAATAAAGGAGGCGGTAGCGATAATAGGGCAGAGCTTAAAATAAGCCCCGATGTCTCACTATTCACAAATCAATTACCACTAGCCGATTAGATTTACACGCCATGGAGCAATCATCTAATAAGAAACAAATGGTACAATAGATACAATTGACTCGGATATAGTCGAGAAAATTCACCGTTCCTAGCAGTATAGAGAGAATGGCCTAAGGTTGCTCACAATTGAAACAGTCCCCTGAACATTAGTATACAGTAACTAGTCTCATAGCTATCACGTACATTTATACAGGAAAAAGACTTTTATGCCAAACACACGCATACAACACGGATCATTACGGCCACGAGTACAGTTTACCTATACCATGAACAACGACAGCGACCACGATGGTAATAGTTTTATAGCAACTATATGAAGCACTTTGTAATTGTGATTAAATGCGCTGCGGGTTTAACGCCAGAGGGGTCGGAAAGACGTCTGTGTCCCTTATATTTCATTGTGTTTTTATTGGATACCTCTCATCTGTGGCTCGTAGACTATCTTGCAAAACGATCCTTGCTTAATAAACGTAACGAGGAAAAAAATAATACTTAACAACTGTATGGATGTGGATTTCACAACAATTTGGTACGATGGTCATTGTCATCATCGTCCTCCATGATGATTAACGTCAGATCGCTGTTAGTCCGTATTCTGGTCCATTCGCCTATCTCATTGATTGACTCACTGTTGCTAGCGTTGAGTGATTGATTGGTAATAGACGTGCTGGGTTCACACTGCGTCGGTGCGCCTCGCCCAGCATCTGGAAGCTGCAACAATACCATCCGACCATCTGGCGTTCCACCCTCGCAGCGATCAATATAGGGGAAGAAACGTGCCTCTGCGTAAAAGCCCTTGTGGTCGAAGTAGTGTCATTAACGCCGCGTTAATGACGCCGACTGACGAAAGTAAAACATGAGCGGTTACAATTACGGCAGCAAATGCTGTGAGCGCTAACGTAGAAAAACAAATTAGGTAAGTCAGGACAGTCGACGGCCACTATTCTTATCAAGTTTGAGACTTTCTATCGCAAGTC